>NC_141990.1:89958879-90258879 GCF_049901715.1 Pseudonaja textilis
TTGTATCCCAAACATTCTGCATTGAAGTATCTTCTTTTTTTATTTTCAATGAAAAAGAAGGCCAATTCTTTGTCCAAATGTTATCATTTTTGATTTACTTGTACTGTTAGACTTCTCAAATTGTACATGCAGATGTTTTACTTTGATGTAACATGTAGATTCTAGTGTAGGATAATAATTCGGTTTAGAACTTGTATGAAGTCCATTCCCTTTGCAGTGACTTCAGGAATAAGTTGGCTTGATCAGTGCAGTTCTGACCACAATGACCATGTGATAGCATTAGAACTTGGACTATTCACAGATTGAGTAATCATTTAAGAAAGCTTAGCAGAAATGAAAAACTGTGACTAAAAGCAACTGAAACAGAATTACTATAGGATGATAGTATTTGTTAATCCCATTGTGTTTGCTTTCATTTTTTGAATATTCAGTTACGTTTATCTTTCTGTTTTAGATTTCTTCACAGGTTCAGATTCCATTCAGGGGACTTGGTGCAAAGATATCCTGCAAACCATCATGAGCTTTACTCCCCATAACTGGGCAACCCATACTTTGAGTTGTTTCCCAGCTCCTCTGCAGGTAATAGTTTAGCTTAAATTGGTCTATCTCAATCTTGGTAAGCTTTAAGACGTGTGGACCTCAACTCTCAGATTCCCCAGCCGATTTCTTAGAGTTAGAAGCTCATATATTTTAAGTCTGCAAAGGTTGAGAAGCATTGGGTTCAATAATCTACATCATTAAAGATGGTAATAATATTCTTGTGTAAAATTTGCTTTGAGCTAAATATTGTTTCCATCTATTGTGATTGTTTTTCTGTTTCTTCCTCTATTTCTGCATTAACCTCATCTTTTTAGAAATCTGTACAAAAACCCCTGCCTTTGTTACAAAATGCACCTTTATAAACATGCTCTCTTGTCATTAACTTTGAATTCCATTACAAGGTTTTATAAGGTTCAATTTCTTAATGATAAGAGACAATCATATAATCTTACAAGTTTCAATCTTATAATTGCACTGAACTGAAATATCAATATCATCTTCAGGCGCTCCAGTTCAGACGACTGCTTAAAAAAAGATATATCATGATGGGTTTTGTATATTTCTGTTGTAGAGTTCTTCTTAGTTTTAAATGTTTTTAACTTATTAAGAGTTTTAAAGGACATACACACACATGCACACACAAACACAAAAACACATTAACGATTGATTATATTCCACAAGTCAGCATTGACTCTTAGCAATTATCTAAGAGGATGTCAGCTTTATGTTTATCTTTGTCCAACAAGATGAAAGTTAGAATTAAAGTGTCCAAAATGGAATTTGGTAAAATTGTGCCATAGATAGGGAAGAGAATTGGTCATAATTAAGCCCCCTAGTGGGAAAATTAAATTATCCTACTGGAGTGACATGAAGTTTGTTTTAGTGACTACTAACTTGTTTTACTTCAGGCATTCTTCAAACAGAACAATGTGCCTCAAGAGAGCCGGTTTAATCTTAAAAAAAATGTGGAAGAGGAATATCGAAAGTGGAAATCCATGTCAATTGAAAATGATATCATCACCCATTTTTCTATGCAAGGCTCCCCTCCTCTCTTCCTTTGTCTCCTCTGGAAGATGCTCTTAGAAACCGATCATATTAACCAGATTGGTTATCGGTATGTTTAAAAAGATTTGATTATTGTTTATACCATGGCACTACAAAGCAAAATGGAATAATATTTGGGATGCTGTAAACCTACAGGCCATTTTGTGCATAGTGGCCATTCATTTGAAATAACACCCATTTTGTTTTCTAAAGTTTGCAAAATACTAGATTGCACAGGAACAAGTTTGAGGCGTGCTTTTCTTGTAATGCATTACAGGTAGGTCTTGGCTTACAACCGTTCAGTTAGTGATCTCTCAAAGTTACAGTGGCACTGAAAAAAAGTGACTTATTAACATTTTTCATACTTACAACCGTTGCAGCATTTCTGTGATCAAAATTTGGCCACTTGGCAATTGGCATGTATGTATATATGTATGTACTGGTATGTATAGAATAAAATACAAACATATGAAAGCAAGTAATAGTACACAGCTCTGAGGAAAAGGGGAAAGAAAAGTGAGGAGAGGAGGAAGAAAAGAAAAAGAATTTGGCAGCACATATACCAAAATTGGAATGATGCATAGCATGACCCCTGGGTAACTGGCATATATTTATGACGGTTGCAGTGTGCCTGGGTCACGTGAACACCTTTTGCAACCTTCTGACAAGCAACGTCAATGGAGAAGCCAGATTCACATAACAACCGTGTTACTAACTTAACAACTGAAGTGATTCACTTAACAGTTGTGTCAACAAAGGTTTTTAATTGAGGCAAATTTCAACAACTGTCTTGCTTGGCAACAGAAATTTTGAGCTCCAATGTGGTTGTACGTCAAGGATTATCTGCAATCAAATGTATTACATAGCTTGTGAGTCATATGATAAAAGTCACTTTTATATCCGGTAACTTTCACTGCAGAGCAACACAAATGGGCTTCTGCCAGCAGCCTTGAAAAAAAATCCATTTAAATGTTAAAGAATCTAGATTCTCCTCTCCATTGTACAATATTTCATCAAATCTGGTTTATTCATGCAGTTTCAATATGTAGAACAGGCCTGTCAAACTGGTACCCATGGGCAGGCCATGTCCATCCCAACTCCGCAAAGGCAAAAAACATTGTGATACGTCATGATATGGCCCGCGAAGCAATTCGGTTTGACACCCCTGATGTAGAACCTTCCAAGAGCGGAACTTTGAAAGTTGCTTGCTTGATAACATAGTCTTTTTTTGGTGGGGGAGCAGGGGAAGGGAGGAGAAGGAAATTGGTTTTGTGATGACTCGGGATGTGGCACAAAAGCAACAAAAGTCCCAAAAGTAGGTAAAGTCCCTCCAACTTGGCCCCCAATGTCCAGTTATCATCAGCTGGAGAAAAAACTCTCCCAAGAACAGCTTTTAAAGGGAAGAAATTCAGTCCGAACCCAAAGTACATGTAGATTATAAATAAAAACCAACACACCACGCTGCAGCAATTAACGAGACAGGGCAGGATAAGGAATTTTAGACTTCAAAAGATAACGACACACACACATTTGGGAGGACTCCGGAACCCTAATAAGACTTGACAAACAAAGATAATTCACGCTTTGCTTCCAGCAAGGTACTGTGTGCAAATGCCCTTTTAAAATCCTGTTTTCCCAGCTGCAGCTAATGAAGGGAATCAGGCCCTTTTCTCCCCTGTAGCTCACGTTGCTCCCTTCTCCGTTCCTCCCTGCATGCCCTAGGATGAAGAGGAAGTGGCCGTGGGTCTTCCTCTGAAGGCCCAGCCGGACTGTGCCCTTCCCCAGGTTCTTCCATAGCCTCCAGAGCCACATTCCCACTCCCTGTCAGCTGCTCGACCCCCCCTCGGAATCAGATTCCAACAGGGGCATGACAGATTTTCATATTATTTGATTAACACCGCTGTACTTCTCTGTCCTATTTTAGAGTATTAGAAAGAATTGGAGCCAGAGCCCTGGTTGCTCATGTTAGGACATTTGCAGATTTCTTGGTCTATGAATTTTCTACCTCAGCTGGAGGCCAGCAGCTCAACAAATGTATTGAAATTCTGAATGACATGGTGTGGAAGTACAACATTGTGACATTGGATCGGTTGATATTGTGTTTGGTAAGGAATGCTGAGGCAGAAGTTGCCATTATTTGTTCAGAGATTAATTGGATATCACGATCACAATATTGTCTCGATTTGCTTTCAAAGACTTTGCAAAATTTCTTGAATCCAAAAAACTCTGTTAAAATATAACTGATTGAAAATGGGAAAGAGGATCCTAATGTTAATCATGGAACAGTAGATATTCAAAGATAAGCTGATGAGAACCAGTTAGGGCTAAGCAATACAGCGTTGCTGTACAAGCAGGCAATTAATTTTGGTAACAGTTATAGAGGCTTCTGTAAGTGTTGGTTTCTTCACCTCACTTCCTCAACTAGATCTGAAGGGTGTTGGTAACATATTTTTATACATGATTTTGGAAGGATTGAAATTAGTTCAAGTGTTAATGTCAGTGGATTATCATCTCTTGTAGAAAGGCTGTTTGATTCTTTGCATGGTATTGAAAAAGTAATTTTAGAATTCCTTTCAACCACAATAAAGTGCATTCTTAAGAAACCCTAGTTTTCTTCTTTTCAGCTCAAAAAATGTGGGAGGTTTCATATTTAACTGGATTTCGAATTTTTTTTTTTTACTTGAGCTATACTCCAGAGAAACTAGAAATATTCCTGTAGGTATTTTGTAGCTCTGTCTTATAGTTCAACTTTGATTCATTTTTAAATTGTTATCATTATTTAAGGCAATGCGCAGCCATGAAGGCAATGAAGCCCAGGTGTGCTATTTCATTATCCAGTTGCTCCTATTGAAACCCAATGACTTCCGAAACAGAGTGAGTGATTTTGTGAAGGAGAACTCCCCTGAGCATTGGCTACAGAATGACTGGCATACGAAGCATATGAGCTATCACAAGGTACTTCTGGTTTTCTTCTTAATTGCCCTAAATAGCAGTGCTTCTGCAACAAACAAATACTCAACTTTGGCAGAAGATCATCTTGTTAGTGAATCACTAACAGAGGTGGTATTCAGCAGGTTCTGACCAGTTCTGGAGAACCGGTAGCGGAAATTTTGAGTAGTTTGGAGAACCGACAAATTCCATCTTTGACTGGAGATTTTGCAGTATCCTTCCCCTGCCGCGCCCACAGAACCAGTAGTAAAAAAATTGGAATCCCACCACTGTTAGTGATGCAACACATTTGAAGTGATAACTAGGATTGATGTAACCTTTTTTTTTTTTTTTGGGGGGCTACTGATCATAGCTAGTTGGGGAATTCTCAGAATTGAAATCCACAGGTATTAAAATTGCCAAGGTTGGACACCTGTGATCAAGATGTTTTGAAAACTCAACTTGTGCCAGTTATTTTCCCATTAAAATATGGATGTAAAATATAAGAGGAAAATCTTATTCAAATGTGGGAGGGAAATAGAACGTCAGTAATGAAAGCTTATTAAATCAAGGCAAAATTAAACAAATGTAATTTTTTTCCCCCTCAGAAATACCCTGAAAAGCTGTACTTTGAAGGGTTAGCAGAGCAAGTCAATCCCCCTGTTCAAATCCAGCAACAGTATTTACCAATTTATTTTGGGAATGTTTGCCTCCGCTTCCTGCCAGTGTTTGACATTGTGATTCACAGATTTCTAGAACTTCTACCAGTATCCAAATCCTTGGAGACTCTTCTAGATCACTTAGGAGGCTTGTACAAATTTCATGGTGAGTTCTAATGGAAGCTGTTTCATTGCTGTAATATTACTGGATTGATAATAATAATAAATGTTCATTTATCAATCGATAATAAATGTTCCCTGTAATTAAAATTTCTATTTATTTCATGATGTAGCCTAGTCTTATATCAACTGTGGTGATTATGCTTGTCTTAAAAATGTGGTAGAGAAGTAATTGCATTGTCATACTTGCTGCTGGAAAACTATTTCTAGAAAAAAATGGACACTGCAGACAGACAAGAATAGTTGGGTCTGGCTATATTAAGCGGTGGCAGTATAGCAGGTCTCAGAAGTAGGCCCTCATTAAAAATACTCAGGCATGAGAGCACATGGGTTAAGTAAATGGATTCAGGGAGAGCTATCCTTTCTATTCAAGAAAAAGAGAATCACTTGATTTCAGTTGAACACGGTACAAACATCAAATCTCTTGAAGGTGCAGGAAACAGGTAATTATCTTTCAATAATATGTTTAAGGAGATAAATGTGTCACTGCATTGTGAACATACTTTAGTCGTAACAGCATGAACATATCTGTCCCCTCTCTTCCCTCTTTCTGATAACATTTAAAAATATATTAATTTGCCATGATTTAAAATATTCAGATTATGGGATCCAACAGCTTGAATTTTAGATCCACACAAATTGGATTAGGTTGACAAAATTTATTATGCGAAATATAAATGCTCAATGAATTTGTTATCCTTTAAGTTACAAGAATTTTATCAAAGACTGAGCAAAAGACGCATAGAAAACAAATTAAATTGTCAATTTTGTTAAGTCCTAACATTTCATTTGGTGCATTTCTAATTGTATATATACATAGGTCAGAAGAAAGCAAACATATAATCTTTGTGATTATTACAAAGTGACTATATGGAGCCTTGGATTGATTCTGATTGGCATTGTTTAAGAAGTGTTTAAATTGTTTTACCAAATGGTCTATCTAAACAAGTCTTTTCATCTCAATACTCTTGTTTATCAGAATTTTATGATCAAGTGATTTGTCACCATAGTTTTTAGTTCTACTAGAGAATCAAAATCCTTCCATCATCTCCAAACAATTCGCATGCTGTTTTGATTTGTGGGACTTCAGTCTTCTAAGAATCTGTAAATCACAAGAAAGAATTTTTGTAGCCAATAGAGGAGAATCAGGGTTGCTCAGGGTTGACGTGAGGGGTCCTTGGTGCTCTCAGAGAGTGCTTGTTTTCTTGCAGATGTTTCATTACCTTAACCAGGTAACATCATCCGAGCTAGTCTAGCATCAGTGCTAGAATTTTGTAAGTAGCTCCACAAAACTTTTTCTGTGTTACTTTCATTGCTATTTTTTGTTCGTTGGGTGAAGAATAAATTTAGCTTTCAGCTTGTCTTTGCCTCAGGATGGGAGAATGTCTAGGCTGTACATGTACAAAGATGATAATAAAGGAATGTATATGAAGCCCAAACAATTGCTAAATAAGATTCCCATGCCTGGGAATGGCACTTCAATGTCCTTATTTCTATAACTGGCAGACTATACAAAATTATGCAAATCTGAAAAAAGGGCAAAAAAATAAGAGCATGTGAAGAATATCAGTGTATATAATTTGAACAAAGCACAGATCGCATTCTTGGTATATACATACAGTTTATGATAGTCCCGATTGTAAAAAGTGCAAACACAAATGTTGAGGATTATTTATTTGTTTATTTTTGGCAGATCGGCCAGTGACCTACCTCTACAACACCCTTCACTATTATGAGGGACATCTCCGAGAGCGAACCAACCTCAAACGGAAGCTTGTCCATGCCATCATTGGTTCCCTAAAAGACAACCGGCCCTTAGGGTGGTGTTTAAGTGATACTTATCTTAAATGCGCTATGAATCCACGAGAGGATAACCCATGGGTCCCCGACGATATGTATTACTGCAAGCTAATTGGGAGGCTGGTGGATAATATCCTTTCTAAAATAATGAATGTATATAAAATACCAGAATATAGACTGTTGGTTATTCTCATTAAACTAGCTGTGCTGTTATTTCTGTAGCATTCAGTTATTAATAGTTCTCTGTCAATAGCATTTAGATTATCACTGCAAAATGAGAACAATATACATTACGTGCAATTTCAATTTTTTGCCCTATAAGTGTTTACTAGGAAATCACTCCCACTAAAGATAAGGAAAAATGGCTTCCTCAGCAAATTGGCTTATTTTAGTAGGTAAGCTAAATTTAAAAAACAAAAAGAGCCAATGCATCCATTGTCTTTTAACTACTTGAGTTTTAAATTTTGGAGCTGGGGAAATTTATTAAGAATGTAACAACATATTATGTTCTCTAAAAGGAAATACTAACATAATGCTTATGTATGCTAGTCAGTGACTGAAAGGTGATTTGCAAATGTGAATGAACATGCCCTCTTCACACATTAGAGCATCCTTTAGAAAGCTTGTGGTTGCTTGGAAAGTTCTCCTCAATTGTGTGTATATGTGTGTGTGCACAGCCTTTTTACTTTGCTGGCTGAAGAGTTTTCTCGACATGCCATAGCTTTCATACTTCAAGGACTTTGTAGAGCCCTTCCTGTTGCGTATTGGCACTGCCCTGTGACAGAGAGCTGAATGAGACTTGCAGGAGCCAATATAAGACTTCAGCTGAGCTGATTGGTCCATCCTTCCTCCCCACCAGGTGATGATCCCGCCAGCTGTTGGGTTTATGACTTCATGTTTCAATGCTTGTTTCCTATAAAATACAGTAGTTTATTAGCTTAACTGCAATTACCGATGGCTGGTAAATCCTCCAGTCCATTCCCAAACTGTGATTGGCGGTTCAATGAATTTCCTAATCCAGCTGCCCATGCCCTCCATGTGACCTGTGTCGAACTCATGGCCTTGGCTGTTCCAGGGAAGGATGTAGGCAATGACCTTCTGAATGTTGTCTTGAAAAGGTATGTAAAAGTAGGTTTTTTTAAAAAGAAATATAGAGCAGTATTATAGAGCTAAAACATAAATTGTTATCAGTTTGATCTGATCAAAAGAGGAGAAATTATTGAAATTTATTTAGTTGATTTGGTTTTAAAAAGCACAGAGGGTTACAACTATTTGTTTAGTGATCATTCAAAGCTACAACAGCATTGAAAAAAGTGGCTTATGACTTGTAATGACCCGGGGCGTGGCACAAAGGCAACACAGTCACATAAGCAAGAAGTGTCCCTTTAGTAACTCCAACTTTGCCCCCAATGTCCAGGTTACCTTCAGCTGGAGAAAAACCTCTCCCGAGAACAGTCTTTAAGTAGAGGAAATTCAGTCCGAAAACAAAATTCATACAAATAAAAATCCACACAATACACACGCTGCAGTAATTAACTTGACACAGCAGGAGAATTGCAGACTCTAAAGGCCAGCAAAACACACCCAGTTGGGAAGACACCAGGAACCCAGATAAGCCTCGATGATACCAGATAATTCACGATTTGCTCTCAACAGCTAATGAAGGGAATCAGAGCCCTTTCCTCCCTCGTAAGCCACGCAACTCACGTTGCTCCATTCTCCAGTCCTCCCTGAGTGCCCTAGGATGAAGAGGGGATGGGCCTGGGTCTTTCTCCGAATTCCCTCTCCCGTGCTCTACCTCTTCCCTGCTCTGCCCAGTTGATCTTTGCCCTTCCCCAGTTTCTTCCACAGCCAATGGAGCCACACTCCCACTTCCTGTCAGCTGCTCGGCCTCCCCCTCGGAATCAGATTCCAACAGGGGCATGACATGGCAATTTTTCACACTTACAACCATTGCAGCATCCCCCGTACTCATGCAATCAAAATCTGGATGCTTGGCAACTAGGTTGTATTGATGACAGTTGCAGTGTCCTGGGGCCATCTGATCCTTCTTTTATGAACTTCTGACAAGCAAAGTCAATGGGGAAGCCAGATTCACTTTACAACCATGTTACTAAACAACACCAGTGTGGCAAGAAAGGTCGTAAATGGGGCAAAAATCTGTCTCGTTTAGCAACAGAAATTTTGGGCTCAATCGTGGATGTAAGTCAAGGATTACCTGCATACATAGCTTTACTGTCCCTGTGCCAGAATCCAAGAGTACCAAAAGAGTGATTTTTTCCTCTTGTTTTCCTAACAGTCAGCCTCTGGTGCCTAGAGAAAATATCACCGCCTGGATGAATGCAATTGGGTTGGTTATCACTGCCTTGCCTGTAAGTTACTTGGGGGTTTAAAATTCCAATTAAAAGAAGAGAAAGGCAACCTAAGGTTAGGTGCAAAAATTCCAGTTCCTATACGTGATAAATAATTACGAATTGGACCATGTTGGGTTTTTTTTACATGGGGTTTTTGTTGCTTACTTTTAATTGAAAGTTGTACAGCCTTTTGAATGCAAAGAATTAAAGTCATCTTCTAGAGATTAGAAACGTAGCCTTTTCAAGGATATACTTTTTGTGTAAAGGTAGACAATGGCCTTGTTGTCTTTTGAGAGAAAGAAATTCTTCCTCCCCACTTTTGAATCACGAATATATAATGACCGCATATTTGGGTCCTCACAGCAGGTACAAAGTAAGGATAGGATGAAGAAAAGGCATGCATTTCTGTCATTTATTATGAGGTATGTGTGGTCACATGCACACTCATTTTATTGGCAGTTGTTAAGTATTAGATTGTATTTGAAGTACTCAGAATGCTTTCCTTCTTGTAAAAGACAGTAGTCCAAGAAGATGTAATGTAACTCTACCTGGCTGTACTATTCTACATCAGCAGTTGATACACAAAGGATTCCACCCCTTTCTCCTGGTTTCATTGCATTACTAGAAAACTGTAATATTGAGCTAGAAGGGACTGACAGCAAGATCCCACATAGTATATGGAATGATGTCTCCCATGTCATGAATAGAAATAGAAATAGAATAGAATAGAATAGAATAGAATAGAATAGAATAGAATAGAATAGAATAGAATAGAATAGAATAGAATAGAATACTGTCCAAGTGTGATTGGATACACAAGGAATTTGTCTTGGTGTAAATACTCTCAGTATATATAAAAAAAAGATACATTCGTTAAGAATCAAGAATCATAACGTATAACACTTAATGATAGTCATAGGGTACAATCAACAACCAAATCATACTAGGAAACAGTCAATTTAAATCGTAAGGATACAAGTGACAAAGTTACAGTCCTACAATCACAACTGGGAGGGGATGGGTGATAAGGAGTGTTGAGAAGATTAACAGTAATAGTTGTGCAGACTTTGTAATAGTTGAACAGTATTGAGAGAATTATTTGTTTAGCAGAGTGATCGCTTTCGGGAAAAATATGATAGCTTGAAACTACATCTTGTGCTTGAGGTTTCTGTTTGAGGTTATACACATGCTAGCTGAAAGCTCTCTAATCTGTGCTGTGGGGCTGGTTTTGTTTTCGAAGGAGCCCTACTGGATTGTCCTCCATGAACGGATTGTGAGTGTTATCAACAGCCCTAGTTTGACTTCAGAGACTGAATGGGTGGGGTATCCATTCCAGCTGTTTGACTTCACGGCTTGTCACCAGTCTTACTCCGAGATGTGCTGTAGCTACACATTAGCATTGGCACATGCTGTCTGGCACCATTCGAGCATAGGCCAGCTTTCCCTCATTCCAAAGTAGGTATTAATGGCCGAAATCTGCAATTGTTGAGTATCATCTTTGGTAGTTTGTATGTGCTTCAGATAGATCCCATCTTCATATCAAGCTCCTATTAAATACCAATTATAGTCACATTTAATTATTTGCATCCTATTGCTATCAGTAATAATTGAGTCTTGACAGAATTTAGGAGTTTTCAAAAATATATAATCTTAATTATTTTCAGTTACTTTCATTTTTGAGGATTTAATTTATTATACCTTATGAAATATTACAGGTTTCTCACTGAAGTGTTGATTCCAATAGTTAAGACTGAATTCCAGCTCCTTTATGTCTATCATCTTGTTGGCCCATTTCTACAGCGGTTCCAGCAAGAGAGGACAAGATGTATGCTAGAGGTAGGTTCACACACACACACATACACACACACACACACACACACACACCTGCAGTGTTTAGATTTTGCAAAATAATGGGCCAGAAATTTTGGAGCAAGATTACAAGATTGTTTTTATAAACTTCCAAGTAGAATTGACTTAGTGAAGAAATATTTGTATTCTTTTACTGACATTTCTGCAGAGCTGTTTTTTTCTGCGATGAACTTTCTGTGGTAAACTTCTGCTGTATCTTCTTCTTTAGTAAAATTAAACACTACTTTCTTAGCGTATTTCTACTATGAAATTAAGATCAGTCCATATTATTTAAGTAAACTTAGGATATCCTAAGGGTCTCCTTTCTTTTTGCTATCGTGTTGCTGATTTAATGACTTCTTATTGCAAGAAGGCTACTAATTTCTCCCAGGAATTGTCAGAGAAGCCAAAAGGCAGTTTGCATCAAAAATAAAATAAAAGCAAAAACAAAAATAGGACCTTCGATTTCAGCATTCATTATCTCATTTCTTCAAACATAATAAAAAAAGTTTTAAAAATAAATTCTCAAGGACATTCTGAGTGTCAAAAAACTCATTACACTTCAGCATAGATAGCTAAACATAGCTGATTTCAAGCTCTCTCTGAAAACAGGGAGGAATTTTTGTGTAGGTTTTTACCTTAGCATTCTGAGAATGCACAAAATGCTTGCTCAGTTATTTTTTACCATGTTCACATTTTCACCTAAGTACTCTTTATAGACTTGCTATAAAGAGATTTTATTTTCAGGACCAAAAATGTACATGTTGTTTTTGCTGCAGGTACTTTTTTTTATCATCCAACCATTTTGATAATAACTTTCTAATGCAGAATACTGATCTTTTATGGAATTATTATACTAGTACAATTGATAACTTACTTCTGATAAACCACTATCCAGTTTAGTAGCCTATGCCATCTTTTCTTTTAAAGCTCCATGGGTTTATAGTAATATGTTTTGACAGCTAATATTATGATTGTGTGACAAAATATGGCCTGTAATCTTAATCCACAAATATTATCTAACAGTAGTTATGCAATACACTTTACCCAAAACATTTAGTTATGTATTAACTCTTATGAAAATCCATCTTATAACTGATTTTTGACATATTATTAATAATATTTTTGCATATAGAGGTCATTATGTTTTTCCTCTTCATTTATTTCTTTATTATTATTTTTTCCTTTTTCTCCCTTGGGATATAAATACTAAATGTTTTATTGTCAATTTCTTAATAATTTTATAGAAAGTAATGAAAAACTTGGAAAATATAATCATAATATTTATAGTATTATAATATTTAACTTTATAGTATGAATGTTGGAATTTAAAAATAAAATTGAACTGACCCAACATTGGGGCGGTGGGGGAGGGAAATTACGTGTTTTCAGTACTTTTTGTGTTTGTATCTGGAAATAGATTGGAGTAGCCTTTTATGAAATGCTTCTGGAAGTGGATCAATGCAACATGCACCTCAGCTACATGGATCCCATCTGTGATTTTCTATATCATGTGAAGTATATGTTTACTGGAGACAGTGTGAAGGACCAAGTAAGTGAGTTTCTGACAAGAAAAATAATACTTTGGAGTAGAATTGAAGTTTTATTTGCTTTCCCATCTGAGGTCAACAAATGAAAATTCCACAGGAGAAGGCCTGCTCTGTGAATAAGAAGAAACCAACTGAAGATTTTTTCACCTCTTCAGATTTTATACAGAAAAATATATTAGACACTTTGAATCAAGTGTGAAGCTTTTAACACTTTTAATGTAATTTTCTTTGTTAGGTTTTTGTTTTTTTAATATCCTGCCCTTTTAATGTCAATAGGCCACTTTAATTAGAATTAGTATTAATGAATTTTGGAAGACTCCCTGCTACCATCTTTATTATATTGCCATTTAAACTGTTTCAGACTAGAAATCAATTTAAATTGAAAATGAGATAGGACTACTAGCTGTTTGAGAACTGAGGTCAGAAATAAATGTCTTAGGGAATAAATGCACAATGGTGGTTTTGGAAGTGGGGTGGATGTTTGCATTTTATAATTCGTTAGACGTTCTTAACCTTTGTTTCTCTGTCCCCGTTTTAAAAATAGAATTGTAGGCCTTGGATTTTGTATTTGGCTATTATTGCCATCCTGATGCCTTAGAGATCTAATAACTTCCTAAAACCCTGAGCCTTCAAGGACAAGCAGGATAAAAACCAAGCTAATGCTAATAACTGCATAATTTGTAGTGACATTTCTTTCACCTTTTTTTCTTTATATTAAAGGTTGAGAAAATCATTTGCAATTTAAGGCCAGCTTTGAAACTTCGTCTGCGTTTCATACACATCAGCAAGATGGAGGCAGCTTCTGTTCCTCAGCAGTCGATCAGCAACATTTCTCCAGCACCTCAGCCCAGTCAGGTCCCAGTAAATGTTGCTTTGCCAGTGTCACAATAGAATAAAGGATGGAGCTTTGTGGACTTTTACTTTTACCCAGGATGAAACACCACTCAGTAATGCCTGCAGAATAATTTCCATTATATTCTTCCTGGTCATATGTTTGCTGCTTTTTTCCTGCTCAGAAGAACTCTAAGCAAAGGGCACTCTTAAGGATTATGGAAAGAACAAATTGCTTCAATAACAGTTCTACCCATTTTTGTTTGTTTTTCTTAACGTTTAATTATTTTTATCATCAGTAAATCACCATTTAATTATTTCTAATCATATTTTTTTTAAAATTGGACATTGATTTGACAGCCACTTTTGGAAAAAGTCATGCCAGCCAAAAACAAAGGCTACAATTCTCAATGTAATTTGATAGGTAATGTAATCATTCAAAAATGAAGAATTATGAAACAGGAGTTTGTGATTGTTGACTATGCATTCACCAGCAATGCTACAGAAAGTAAGATAATAAAAATATTAATTCAAACTGTAAGTAATATATTCAGTTCATTCAGCAGGCTACTGACTTATGAATTGTAATTATGTATAAAATCTGTATATTTCTGCAAGTTGTGGGTACTTACTTAAACTTCCAGTGTTTGTATTTAGTATATTTCATTTTGGCTTTGTATTTATATTTTTTGGTTGAATTTTCTATTTTACTGAGGTCCTAATATAGGGGTGCATTTTATAGGGGATGTTATGATTTGACAGCTATTATTTGTACAATATTACTAATGTTGGATAGAATTTGAAAAAAAGGATATAATAAATAATTTTTACAACCGATTAAGTATGTTGATTAGAATTATTTAATATCAGTACTGCTTACCTGTTTCCCAAATGCTGCAGAATTGCATTTCCTAAACTAGTAACTAGAAGACACAAATTCAGAAGGTCATATATATTTTTCTAAAATCTCATCTTCCAATGGAACATAAGGGAAGGATATTTTTGTCCACAGCACATTGTGGAGACATTTACCTAAATGTATGTAATGGGAAAATCCCTCTAAGTTTATATTGTATTTTAGGCTACATTTTAAAGTAAATGCTTAGCAGTTGACCTCAAACACCATCTGTAGTACAGCAAAGAATAACAAGTTTAATTATCCACTTATTTAGCTGTATTATAAATGAACTGATTTAGTCCCCGTATCAGGGGACACAGCAACAGCCAATGTAGAATCTCCCATGTGAAGCTCCAAAACATGTCTATTGCTACAGCTGAGCTGGTTGTGGCGTTCAATTCCTTTAGTGCTTTGCCACAAGCCAGCAATGCTCTCCGTTACATATCCAGAGCTTATAGTAACCTTGTGAAAATGAAGACCAATTTCATTCTGATTCTAACAGGGCTATTTAAACAGCATTTATAACTGGTGAGAGTATATATTTAATTTGGATTTCTGCACTGAGATTGTATTGGAATTGGTGGCCAAAATAGCTCCTTCCAACTTGTGATTCTGAGACATGAAATCTTGGGGTCACAAGGAATGTGGCTTCAATACTAATGGATGGGCTAAATTAGCATTCCATTTTATTCGGTTCAAGAAAAGTTTCTGAACTTCTCAGTTACCTTCATTTATTCTTGTGTGTTGTTCCTTTGGACTGACACTAAGACTTTCCTATATACTTACAAAAATGAATATATAAGTACATATGTACTTTACATAAAATAATGCATATGTCACATTCAAAAACAGTTATTTTACTTGCCGTACAAAGTCCGTCTGCAATATAGTGGCCCTTTCTCAAAGTCATTCTTCCAGGAACGTGGGGGCCCATAGCTGGAATCTGCTGAGGGTACCAGGCATCAACATCAAAGTGGAATTGAATTGTTCTCTCCTTTCTGAAAATGGAAACAGGACTTTTGTTTTAAAGCTGTGGCTTCTTTGAAGAACTTTAAAATACCAAAATGACAATGTTCTTCTTTACACGACCTAACACTATAAGTTTTGTGAGTGATATTTTTTTTGTGTATTTCTGCTTGTAACCTGTCTCTGTTCCCCTCGTTTAAAAACTTAGCATGCACTTACTTGGCCCATCAATATGCAAACATTTCTGCCATCACTTTCCCAATTCCAAGTTTATCTACCTCTGACACAAAACACCATTTGATTCCAAGAAGTCACAAGATTAGTAAAAAAAAATGAAATACAGGATGACTTTTTTTACCTGCATCTCCAACTAATATTGTTACTAGTCTTCGTGTTCCAGAGAGCCTTCGGAGCCCAGGGAGGCCGTTTTCGCCCTCCCAGAGGCTCGAGAAAAGTCACCGGAGCCCAGGGAGGGCAAAAACACCCCCACCACCGTGGTGCAGGAGGCCAACTAGGCCACGCCCACCCAGCAACCGGGCAGAGAACCTGTGGTAATATATTTTATTCTGCAAGTCCTTGTATAGCTTTGCATAGATCTAGGGACTAAAAAATGCCCCTGGTGGGGGGGCATTTCCGCCTGCTATGGGTGTTTTTGTCCTGTTATGACCTGCAAAGCTTAGGGGACCAAATATGTCGGTGAAAGGTCATAGTATATGGCTGAGCCATTCCCATGGGAATTTCCGCAGATGTATATTCTCATCCTGTTTATTCTCATCCTATATATCCTGTGGAAATAACATCCTGTTGAGGTCACTTGTTTTCTGTATATGCATTTTGTTCTCAATAAAAGCTGGTACCTGGGTCTACTCAGGGCTGGCATTTGCTCAGACGTTTTCCCTGCGTCTCATTTCAAATGTCAGACCACCACAGAACCCTTTGCTAAAATTTTTGAAGCCCACCCCTGGGTGATACCTAGTTTGGATAACAAAACGTCCGCAAGAAAACAAGCTCAGAGAGCACCAAGGACCCACAACTCCTATGTTGCTGTTATAGGTTGTTACAACAGTATCCTGTGATCTCACATGGCCTATGGAAGAGGGATTTCTTTTGCTGGCAAACTAGAACTATGTAGAACTAACCTCTTCAAAAGTTAAGGAAAAAAAATGACGTAGCAATTTTCCAGGATATGATATTTTCCTGTATGTGGGCAGAACTAGAAACTCCTCTGGCTTTACGTCTATGGAGATTTTTCAACAGATCATGATTATCCCAAAGATGCTTTTTTCAAGAGGCAACTGAACTTTGTTTTCTTTTCTTTTTCTCCTCTGGCTTTAGTTTCTATAGGAAGCAAAATCACTCTTCCCTCATTCTGGCCTCTACCTTGGTCTAGCGTGGAGGCCTTGCTGCAAACTGAGCCAACCTTTCTCATACTCGGACCATCCTGACTGATTTTTCCACAGCTTTCACTTTATTATGCTTTCCTTGGCTTTCACCCACCTTCCTGAGAGCTCCCAGCCAGTTTTTAAACACTATGGAAACAGCCCATTGTCTATACTGCTGGCATTTCATTTTAAGCTCCAGGAATCTGTGGCATTCCTTGGAAAGTTAGCCGAGGGATCCTTGATGGAAAGATCATTTCGTGAAACCTCAAAGGACCCAATGGCTCTTTACATGTCGTTTTACATAGTATGAGGCTCTTTACATCTGGGTCACGCTGTCTAAATTTAAAGCTGCACCTTAGAGCTCAGGGAGAAATGTTTGCATTTGTTCACATTTCATTAATTCATAAGTAGGTATCAGGGCATGCCATTAAAGCCAAGTTAAAATCTTAGCCCATTTCCTAAAAATCTGTCCAGTTTAACCCAATAAAAGATCCTGAGTGTAATGTTAAACTCATGGTTCTACACATCCCTTATTCCCATGTAGACATCTTTGGCTGACAAACATATCTTCATCCAAGAGAATCCAGGAACACCAGGCATCTAACTAAATTCTTTTTCGAAAAAGTTGAATTAAATTACCATACTGCTCAATTGTACCTCAGCTGAAACCCGACATACAGGTAGTCCTCAACTTATAAGCATAGTTGGAACTGGAATGCAGTCATTAATTGAGTCACATTTGATTTTACATCTTTTTTTGCCATGGCCATTAAGCAAATCACTGGGGCCATTAAATGAATCACGTGGTTGTTGAGTCCAACTCCCCCCATTGATTTTGCTTGTCAGAAGCCAGCCAAGAAAGTCACAATTGGTGATCATCAGAGGTAGCATTCAGCAGGTTCTGACCAGTTCTAGAGAACCAGCAGCAGAAATTTTGAGCAGTTGGGAGAACCAGCAAATACCACCTCTGACTGGCCCCGCCCCCATCTAGTCTCTTCCTCCCGAGTCCCAGCTGATCGGCTGGGTCTATTTTTGTTGCCCTGCACAGGAGAAGGAACCTGGAAAGCAGGTTAGTGGGGTGGGGAGGGAATGAGATTTTGCAATAACCTTCCCCTGTTACGCCATCAAGCCACGCCCACAGAACTGGTAGCAAAAAAATTTGAATCTCACCACTGGTGATCATGTGACACTGCAACCATTGTAAATAAATGCTGGTTGCCAAGTGTCCAAACTGTGATCATGTGACCGCACAATATTGTATCAGGTGCAAGGGACCAATTTAAGTCACTTTTTTTCAGTGCCATTGTAACTGAACAGGCATTAAAGAAATATTCCTAAACTGAGGCCTATCTGTATTAATAATTCTTTTTTATTGAAAAGAGCCCACCGACAGCAACCCCAGCCCCAGATGCAATTATGACTAAGAAAAAAATTATCTCACCCTCATGATTCATACTTACCCATTTCTTCAACATCATCCGCTTCTCCAATTTTCTTTTTTGAAGAGTTATTTAGAGAACCTGAGAGGATTATTTTTATCTTTGATTCTAAAGCACAACCCATCCAGAGCTTGTTTTGTGTTTCTCCATTGTGCACATGGAGAAAATCTATTTAGCAGCCAAAAATTGATTTTTAAAAAAATCAATTCCCTTTCTTCCCAAGACAGACATTTACTTGCAAATTACATATTCTGTCAGATGTATGAGCCAGGAACAAGACAATTCAAAGGTAAGAACAGAACAGGACTTCCACAGAATCAATTATGTTGAAGTCACATGAATCCGCATGGTAACACCAGGGATGCTTAAAAGCTCAATAACAACGTATGTGTGAAAAGCACCTTAGTTGCTTGGAATGCATGATTGTCATAGGATTTGAGTGCAGTGCATATCCCAAAGGTGCTTTTTCAAGAGGCAACTGGACTTTCTGGTTTTTCTTTGATGATGTTTCTTCAGCTTCTCTTGAAACATCTTCAAAGAAAAAACAGAAAGTCCAGTTGCCTCTTGAAAAAGCACCTTTGGGATAACCCTGACCTGGATGACTGATAATCTCCATAAATTTGCATATGTTTATCACTTATATTCCCTGTTGACACTATAAGGACTTTGAACCACTCTTTTCACCGTTCGTTTTACATATGAAGTATGCAAAAAGGGGTGGAGTTTTATTTGCTTGATTGCAGGGATCAACTTGACCATTATGGTCCTGCCTGAGGACCCCATGAAGCACAGTGGCACAAAATCAGACTATTGGGTGCAGAATTAATTTTCTTGGAAAAATGTGATGCTTACAGATGTTAATAGGATATTTGTTTATTTATTTACTCATTTATTCATTTAATTTAGAATGGAATGGAATGGAATGGAATGGAATAGAATAGAATAGAATAGAATAGAATAGAATAGAATAGAATAGAATAGAATAGAATAGAATAGAATAGAATAGAATAGAATTCTTTATTGGCCAAGTGTGATTGAGCACACTAGGAATTTGCCTTGGTGCAAATGCTCTTAGTATACATAAAAGAAAAGATACATTCGTCAAGAATCATAAGGTACAACCCTTAATAATAGTCATAGGGTACAATAATTTCTATAGTTAATTATCTCAACCAGTGAGTCTGGGCAGCTTACAGTTCTAAAAAATACTACAAAAATAAACATTAAGAAACATTTAAAACAATAAAACATTCAAAATAAATATATATAGCAGCTGACATAATTAACCAATTTATTGCAACGCCAAGAATTCGGGGCCCTTAACATGCTCAGAACCCCAGGCTCGGGTACACAGCCAAGTTTTTAAAGCTTTACAAAAAGCCAGCAATGTTGATGTTGACATGGGCATCTGACCAAATTAAGCAGATACCAAGATGAATTGCAGCATACCCAAAGATTGTCCCAATTGTCAGCCTGTAGAAAAAAAAATAAACAATTATGTGTTATAGTGAAAATATATAACAAAAAAATGCTTTTTATAGCAAAATAGTAAACTCAATTTCTGGTGAACTCAATTTCTGAGACCTTCCTGGGGTTTTGGTTTTCCATAAACAAATACCTGTGGTCTCAAATAAATAAATAAAATAAGACACAATAAAGAAATATGACAACAATCTCCAGGTACACCAAAGGATACAACTTCTGAAGAACCAGCTCAATTGGAAGAACAAGACCACTCCATCAACACGTATGCCCTGCCATTCACTAGATACCCTGCCAGTATATTGAGCTGGTATATTGAGGTTGCCAACGTGAAGACTCTGAAGCTCTTCAAAAATGTAGAGATTACACTAGTTAGAAAAAGGGCGAGCAAAATACTATGATGTCTGGAAACAGCTGAACTAAAAGACATCACTGATCATAACAGCACAAGAACAAGCACTAAGCACCAAAACCATAGAAACTGGGATCTACCACATACTAGAGAAGGCCTAAGGTGCAGACAATGCAGAAGGCTGTGTAGACCTAGTGACAAGTTGTAAGATACAGGCAGGAAAGCAATACCCTGAATGGTACAACCAAGTAGCTGGCTTTGTGTACAAGAACATTTGCACAGTATATGGGTTAGATCCTCCCCTCCAGATGGGAGATACGAAGAAGACTGCAGTTAATAACAGTGCTGAGATCCTATGGGACTTCTAGATCCAGATGGATAGGCCAGTCAACCATGTATTATGCTAGTGGGCAAGGACCAGAAGAAAGCAACGTGACAGATGCAATGATGCCAAGCGACAACAACTTCGGGAAGATGGAATACAAGAAGCTGGAGAAGTAGTAGAGCCTGAAAGAGGAAGTAGAGAAGATGTCAAAAGCAAAGTGATGGTAGAAGCACTCCAGGCTGTGACTCTTAAGCTGGAAAAGTGGTCCATCGATCCCAGGAACCACTTCAGAGCTTCCTGAAGTGCTAAGGGACAGCTAAGGGAGTGAAGTGCTGAGGGACAACTAAGATACCACACAGAAGCCTCAAACTTCTAGGCTTCTGGTAGAGGAAGACACAGATCAAAGCAGTAGAAACAGAATTTTATATATTTAATACATACATTATTATAATAAATATATGCTTTATTAATTTTTTCAAAGGAAAGATAAAAACTAACAACTAATGAGAACTAATATCTGGAATAAAAAGAAGAAGAAACAGAAGAAAAAGGCAAGGAAGTGCAGGGAAAAAGGTAAAGGGGTTTCTGAAGTTCTTTACATAAGTTATAGATATAAATTAACTCCTTAGTTTATGATTACAGCATGACTTACATTTTCTTCTATAATCTATTTTTTCCTAATCATCAAAATCATATATCATAATTTCACTTTTTTCAGTTCATGCAAAATCCCTAAAACTAGTGAGATTTTTCCCATTTCTCTTCACATCTCCAACAAGACCAGCTAGTATCTTGTTCTGTTTTCCAACCGAGCTTGAATTCTTCATTTTGTTAAATGGGTTACGACTGGGAAAGACATCAAAGCGCAGATTTCCATAATCTTTAATACTGCATTCTGGAGAAAAGTCAGTGAGAAATGTGCACAGCACAGTTCCTGCCATGAAGAATTACTTGCAGACAAATACCAATAAATAATGTTTTACGTGCCAAGCATGTTGAATAGAAATGAACAATAAACACAACTTCAATATAATATTTGGCTAATGTATGTATGTATGTATGTATGTATGTATGTATGTATGTATATATATATACATACATCGGCTTTGTTCGGGTATTTTCCCCGAACAAAGCACAACTACTATGACGTGGGAAAATACCCGAACAAAGCCGAATGCCATACATGTAAGTACCCGCGAAAACTTAAGAATATATATATATTTTCCCACGTCATAGTAGTTGTGCTTTATATATATATATAAATAATATATATTCCTAGTATGATTTGATTGCTTATTGTATCCTATGACTATCACTAAGTGATGTACCTTATGATTCTTGACAAATGTATCTTTTCTTTTATGTATTCCGAGAGTATTTGCACCAAGACAAATTCCTTCTGTGTCCAACCACACTTGCCCAATATAGAATTCTATTCTATTCTTTTCTATACACTCCGTCAAATAATAAAACCTAGGAGATCATCGGATCTCGAGATGCAGAACAAATCCCAGAATTCTCAGCAACAGAGATCAAGAAATCCACTCTCTGTAAGTCCATTCAGCCCAGCTGTGTGCCCTCTCATTGTCCCCCAAGATCCTACAGCAAATCTTTCTCAGTGAACTTTTATTTTTTTAACCCCAAAATTACAGCTGAGAACTATGCAATTAATGCAAGTTTAAGGAACCAAAAGAAACCAAAAGTCTCGGCCCTTAGCAAAAGTGAGGGGGTAGTCCTGATATGTCACATGACGATGCCGTGATGATATGAGTTTGACACCCCTGCTTTAGTTCTATGATGAGCATGCATAAAAAAGAACTAAAAAGATCAATCTACTTCATCTGGTGGTATCACCAATCCATGACACGTGACAGTTCTTGCAGTAAAAGCAAGTACACCCTTTCTGCTTTATAATGTAATGTTCTAAAAGGTTCCTCAGCAGTTAAAGCAATTGTCGATGCAGTTGTAAGTGTGAGAACCTAAAGGTGAAACTCAAAAAATTAGAATATCATGCAAAAGTTCATTTATTTCAGTAATGCAACTTAAAAGGTGAACCTAATATATGAGATAGACTTATTACATGCAAAGCAAGATAGTTCAAGCTGTGATGTTTCATAATTGAGGTGATTATGGCTTACAGCTCATGAAAACCCCAAATGCACAATCTCAGAAAATTAGAATATTGTGAAAAGGTTCAATATTCTAGGCTCAAAGTGCCCCACTCTAATCAGCTAATTAAGCCAAAACTCCTGCAAAGGGTTCCTGAGCCTTTAAATGGTCTCTCAGTCTGGTTCAGTAGGAAGCACAATCATGGGAAAGACTGCTGACCTGACAGTTGTGCAGAAAACCATCATTGACACCCTCCATGAGGAGGGAAAGCCTCAAAAGGTAATTGCAAAAGAAGTTGGATGTGCTGTATCAGAGCACATTAATAGAAAGTTAAGTGGAAGGGAAAAGTGTGGAAGAAAAAGGTGCACAAACAGCAGGGATGACCGCAGCCTGGAGAGGATTGTCAGGAAAAGGCCATTCAAAAGTGTTGGGGACTTTCACAAGGCGTGGACTGAGGCTGGAGTCAGTGCATCAAGTGCCACCACACACAGATGGATCCTGGACATGGGCTTCAAATGTTGTATTCCTCTTGTCAATCTGCTTCTGAACAACAAACAACACCAGAAGCCTCTTACCTGGGCTAAAGAAAAACAGAACTGGTCTGTTGCTCAGTAGTCCAAAGTCCTCTTTTCTGATGACAGCAACTTTTGCATCTCATTTGGAAAGCAAGGACCCAGAATCTGGAGGAAGAATGGAGAGGCACACACTGCAAGATGCTTGAAGCCCAGTATGAAGTTTCCACAGTCTATGCTGATTTGGGGAGCCATGCCATCTGCTGGTGTTGGTCCACTGTGCTTCATTAAGTCCAGGGTCAACGCAGCCATCTACCAGGAGATTTTGGAGCACTTCATGCTTCTTTCCCCAGACGAGCTTTATGGGGATGCTGACTTCATTTTCCAACAGGACTTGGTGCCTGCCCACACTGCCAAAAGCACCAAAACCTGCTTCGATGACCGTTGGATTACTGTGCTTGATTGGCCAGCAAAGTCGCCTTACCTGAACCCCATAGAGAATCTATGGGGCATTGCCAAGAGAAAGATGAGACAAGAGACCGAACAATGCAGAAGAGCTGAAGGCTGCTATTGAAGCATCCTGGTCTTCCACAACACCTCAGCGGTGCCACAGGCTGAGAGCTTCCATGCCACGCCTCATTGAGGCAGTAATTGCTGCAAAAGGGGCCTAAACCAAGTACTGAGTATATATGCATGCTTATACTTTTCAGAGGTCCGATATTGTTCTATGTACAATCCTTGTTTTATTGATTGCATGTAATATTCTAATTTTCTGAGATTGTGGATTTGGGGTTTTCATGAGCTGTAAGCCATAATCATCACAATTATGACAAATCACGGCTTGAACTATCTTGCTTTGCATGTAATGAGTCTATCTCATATATCAGGTTCACCTTTTAAGTTGCATTATTGAAATAAATAACCTTTTGCACGATATTCTAATTTTTCGAGTTTCACCTGTATAGTAAAGTTACTTTTTCAGCATTGTTTTAACATTGATTGATCGCTCAACAAGGCCTTTTTTTAAGTGAAGTATTCCTGTAGCAAAACAATTTATTGACCAAAAGGAGATTTTGGCAGATGTTTCCTCAGGCATCCCACTGAAAGTTCTGGGGAAAAGATTGCTTAAAGTCTTTTGAAAGAAAGTTCACCAAGAACATGAACTTTTAAGTGAAAAAGCATGGAAGGTCCTACTATTTTTCCTTCAGCATAGATGGGAGAAAATGGATTTCAACACTTACTGCAACCAAGGCCAAATGCCAGGGTAGCCTGAATGTTTTCCTGACTTTAAGGTTTTTGATGCAACATATCTCCATGACCAAATACACATATATCCTTTTCAAATTTGTAATCAGAGCATTCATGGTGGGGGGGGGGAGGGAAGAAAAATCACGTGTACAATTAATTATTTAAATTTCTTCCCCACCACTGTTGACCTTTTAAAAAAGAAACAGTCATAAATATTCTTCAATAAAAAAAAAAATAAAGATTTGAAAGGTTTCAGATTTAATTACATTTAAATTCTCCCTTGAATTGTAAAACTCAAGGTAGTGTACATCATGTTTCCCCTTCTAATTTTCCCTTCAACAATAACCCTGTAAGGGGTTTGGACTGAGAGAAACACCATCCTGGATGATTAAGATAACAGAAAAGAACATTTACACGGCAACATGTGCCACGAGTCAAATTTGTATAATTTCAAAACCTAATTTTTAGAAAAATTAGGTACATTGCAAAGATAAGTTCTTGGATTGCAAAGCCAACGGAGCCATTTGTCCTGCTATAATGGGAGAAATCTCTTCTGCCTTGCTGGAAGTCATCATGATATTTGGCTGCCCAAGCTTCAAAACAAAAAGCCTAACTGGGCATTCATACAAAAAGCTTGTTTGCATGCCAGCTGCTGCTGATGACTCAAACACTGATTTCTGAGTGATAACAATTGGCAGCAACCAAGCAAGGAAACATAAAGGCTTCTTTTCAATGGCTCCATGGTATGGGCACCCTTGAAGCAAGTAATCTCATGAGAAATTGGGGGAAGGGGAGAAGAGATCACATTAAATTTAAGGTTAAAAAGTGAATGTTAAGTTGCCATAACCCTCATTCTTGCATTTAACTGAGAGCTCTTTCTTACATCCTTGGCTACAAGACTCCCACTCGGCGTAACTGCATACGAGTGGCTTGTGTTTCTTCAGCAAGTCATGGTTCAGTACTGGAACCATGTCTGTTTTCCAGACAAAAGATACTGTGCCTAACCAGAGCCAGTTTGGTCTAGTGGTTAAGGTGCTGGCTTAGAAACCAGGAGACTATGGGTTCTAGTCCTGCCTTAGGCATGAAAGTTTGCTGGGTGACTTTGGATCAGTCATTCTCTCTCAGCTCAATCTACCTCACAGAATTGTTGTTGTGTGGAAAATGGGAATAATAAATATGTTTTCTGCCTTAACTTATTTATAAGAATAATAAAGGTGGAGCACAAATAAATAAATACTATGACATGCAGTCTCCAGATTTCCAGAAGAACAAGAGGGGGCAGCAAAGAGAGGCAGAAAACTTACTCTATACTGCCATCTAAGTGATAATCTAGATTTTGCAACCCATACATGGTAGTCCTAGCCTGAGTGAATGTCAAGACCAAAATGTCCTTCCTTAGTCTTCTATGTTCAAGATAAAACTCTGGCCACTTAAAAATTAGTAAAAACACTCTGAGGAGACAACTTGGGCCATTCCTAGTAATCATTAGCCACTGCAGATAATGACTACAGATTTAAAAGGAACAACTGTAGAAGGATAATAATTCCACATCCTATGTTTATTTATTATATTTATATCCTGGGTTAGAGTAAGAGAGCGTGACTGCCCTTGGCTCAGATGTCACCTAGCATGTTCCATGCCTGGAGGAGAAGAAGGACCTGAGTCTCCTGATTTCTCTTCCAGTACTTTAACCACTACTCCACAGGACCCATACATTTATTTAGTTTCTGCTGATTCCTCTTACAACCTAACCTTAACCCAATTTGTCTTGCAAAAGCTCAACATCATCTAACAGGGCTCATATACATGATTTGTTCCATCCTCTATTTGTTGTTATAGGAACACATTACAAGTTGTTTAATTTTTATTAAACAGAGACAATAAAAAAACCCAGGCCAACAATGTGTGGCGCTTTGAAACTATGAAACTTCCACTGGAATTTATAATAGCTTCCAGTTGATTGAAATTAACACAACAAACCAACCTATTTTGAGACACTAAAGGAGCATATTCCTGAATGTCAACTCTGTTCTTGACAGTCAGGCATTCTGTTGATACAAGAAAAACTCTTTTCTAACAGATGAAATAAGAGACCTTGTAGTCAGTGGCCTAACAACTCATTGCATCCATTGGCTCAACTTTTAGACAAGACTTATTATTCTCAATGTCAGCATTCTTTGAATAGTGTTTCGGTTGCATGGAAATGGATATCTGGACATAGTAAGTAAATTCTTGCAGCCCTAATATTCTCTAATAAAGATTATTCTTCAGCACTGAAAGGACACAGATATTGCCCCAATTATTGAACACACACACACACATTCACACACCCATATCCATATCCATACATGCATATGTGCAGGGGTGGGATCCGACGGGGTTAACTACCAGTTTGGTGATTTATGAGGTTTGGTGATTTATGATGTGCTTTCCTGCACGCTGTGTGCGTGCCTGTAAATCATCAGCCTGGTACCTGGACAGCTGAGCAGCACTGCATGCCGAGAAACAGCCTTTGAAACAGCCCTCTTTTCCTGCTTTTTTAACTGCAGCTGTGCCTTGCACGGCAGCTGAAGTTGAAAAATTAGGAAATAAAGGTCAAGTAAGAGCCTGGGCAGGCGGGTGGGCAAAAACATCAGCAGACATAGAACCAGTTCTATGTCTGCTGCTCTTCAGAGCTACTGGTTCTACATAGGTGGACAGAACCGGTAGAAACCCACCCCTGTATATGTGTCTCTGTGAATATATGCCCCGCACATTTTTCCATTTTGTTTTATTTCTTTGTTTTTTTATCACTTTGTTGTTGGTATTGTTTGTATTCAATTAACCCAAGTGTCATACATTTGAATAACCACAGGATGTCAGCAAAAAGTTAGAATTTTCTGCATCTCTTGATAGCCATCTAATGATCACTTGGGTTTTGACAGCCCAAATCTAGTAGCCTTATTTAAGGTGAGAATCAGAACTCCAAACCAAGCTAAGCAATGATGTTTTTTAAATGAGCATATCATCAGATTCTAGGTTGCTGATTATGGCTCAGTTAATCCACTCAGGTAAACATAAAAATTAAAAAACAGCAGCACCTGTACTAATTGCCAATTTTTTTAATATGTTGTTGAAAACAATTACTGAGTTTCTTGCTAATAAATCCCTGAAGTTTATTTGTAGTTCTATCTTCATATGCAACTACAGACTGATTTTTTTTTTGTTTGCTTGTTTGGTGGCCAAATACAAATCCAGTGGTGGCTTGGACCAAGAATGGATTCATCAATAATGTGATAGTTCCATGAGTGAGGAATACGTCTATGTTTAATTCAACACTAGAACCACATTGCCTGAGATTGTTTCCTAGCTCCCATTCAACTGGTTAAGAAACCGACTAGGAGGAGACTTCCGGTTTTGAGCTTCTTCGGCAACAGACAGAAATCTGTGATCATGCGCGGTTTCGGTCTGGGCTCACCACTGGAGCACCCCGAGCCGGCTGGTTTTGGGGCTAAGCCACCCCGTAGAGGTGGTGAAGAAGGGGGAGACTGCCAGCAGGGTTGAGGAGAGCTGCATCTCTCCTCCTCAGCTGGCCACTACTCCCTTTCCCGAAGGCAGTTGTAGCAGTGGTCAGAAATGGCCATCTCAAAGAAGAACTCGACCGGAAAAGAATGTGCAAGAAGAAGATAAGAAGTGAAAGTTTTGGCTGACCAGGTCAAATTGCAAAAGCAACAACTAAGGTACCCTGGAATTTAAACTAAAAAAAAAATAACATCGTTCCCAAAGAAGAGTCTGAAGCAGCAAAGGAAAGTGAAAAGGGAAAGCTTTGGGTTTTTTTTTTTCTTCTCTCCCTTTCCCTATACTGACAACTAAGAGACTTAAATAAGAAATCGGAAAAAATCCGCTTTGACATCAACAGGCAATTAAGCTGAAAATAAAACAAAATGTCAAAGGGATAACAAAGATTTCTGGACACTAAATTTTTTTTCATAAGCAGGAAAGGAGAGAAAAAGAATAAAAGGCAGGATCTGGAAAGAGGAAGGAGCCTGCCTGGAATTGAAAGGAATCTACAGTAAAACTTCAACAAGACTTCTAAAAGATACATTTTAATTGAAACTTTGTAACTAAACAGTAGAACCCCAGGAAGAGAAAGTGAAAAAAAAAAAAAGAAACAGCCTGCGTGTATTTGGATTACTTGGTGATCTTTGGTTTCTTGGTTATTGCATTTGAATGACTAAAATTAATTGGGTGGTTGTTTAAAATTTTATATAATGACACTATTTTGGGGTAAATTGAAAATGGAACTTTAAAAGTACAAAGAAGATGCACGAGAAGGGAGGGGTTCTTTTGGATTCATTTTTCAATTCTTAGAAATGGAGATTTGGAACTATGAGAAACAACAAGAAACGTCTGCAAAACAAGAAGACTGGGACAAAGAAGAAGCCATCTTTAATGAACAAGTAATTCTATGTGGGGAAGACAAAGGAAAGGGGGAAAGAGAATGGAGAATTTAAGTCTTAAAAAAACAACCAAAGAAAAGAAAAATAATTCAAAAAATAAGTATAATACTGGAAAGCAACAGAAATGGGGAATACAGAAGAGAAAAATAGAGGTAGAGAGACAAGGGGGTAAAAAGGGGAGAGAGAAGAAGAGAGGGAAGAAGGAAAGGAAAAGAAGTTACAAAGGATCGAAACAAGATATAGAGAAACAGGGCCTATTTAGAGATAATGGGTGAAAATTTAACTGAAAAAGGGATTCTGTAAAGGTACGTAGGATTGTATTGTTATATTACCAATAGAAATAACTTTAGAAAATTGGAAACAATGAATGATTAAAATGAGGGATAAAATAGTGTAATTTAGTGAAATGTTTGTTAATAAAATTAAAGAAATAAAATAAATGAGAAAATTGAATTAGGAAGGGATGGGAACATTTTAATTAGTTAATGCTTTATAAAATATAAGTGAAGAGGTGGGGGAAATTAATCATCGTAAGCTTATAATTGGTCCCATAGAAATATGATATTCAATTGAAAAGTAATGTTAAAGAAGTTAAGATTTTAATGAATATTAACATTAATGATAAAATTGAATTGGAATGGAATGTGTTGTTTTAATTACATATATTTATAATCTTTTTTTTTAAAGAATATAGTATGTATTTTAAGAATGTACCAAGCAGAATCTGAATGGAAGTTATGTATTATATTGAATGTTAAAACTTTAAGGTATATATTGAAGCCTAAATAAAAGTTAAATGGATAAACTTAAAATATATAAAGGTGTCTGTTATGACTCCCCTTCAAAATTCCAACGAACAAAACAGAAAGCAGCCGTTTCAAATTAAATCAAACAGAAAGAAGTCTTACAAGATAACGGCTGACAGGAATCTCAATCCACAGCATAAATCTTTACTCTGTCCAGCAAACCAGTCCTGGCAATAAATCTCTAGTCTCAGAGCTTCTTGCTGTAGCGTCCTCACTCAAATAAGTCACTTTGTTCCTGGCAAATTGTACCAGCCCAGCTGTGTCCTTTTATACTCATTGAGGCAACGTGCTAATTTACTGACTCGCTCTCCTCATTCGCTCCAGCTGATTTTGCCTTCTCAACCGTCTTCTGTTCCTTACATTTAACCACAAATTTTCCAAGTTCTCATCTCCACTAGAAGACTCTCTCAAAACTTTCCTGTCAGCCATTCCCGGCTGTTGATCAGATAAGGAACCAGAGGAGGTCAAAGGTCCTGACAATTCTAATACATCAGGTCTGTCTTCCTTTGTCACGTCCATCTCCTCATCCTGGTTACCAGTCCAATCACTGAGCCAAGCCGGCTCATATTTTTCTGCCATGTCCTCCTCACTTGAACTCATATCAGTCACAGGAGCTGAATCCAAGCCCGGAGCCACAACAGGTGTCATACTCCAATCAGCAACTACAGGAGAAACTTTGTTTAATGAGAAAAGATAATATAAAATTGAAACAGGACAGACAAAAAATACAAATATAATGATTTGAATCGAGATGAGATAATTAAAATAAAATTGAGAAAATTAAAAGAGGGGAGAAGCTATGTGGAAAATGTAAAACAGTAATAAGATATGGAATAGAACATAAAAATGAGCATGAAATTGAATTCGTGTCTGTACGAAGAAATGCAACCTGGGATTACGCTACTTTCAAAAAAGATGTTTTATTTGTATTTTGTTTTTGTGAAAACGCAAATAAAATTTACAAAAAAAAAAGAAAGAAAGAAAGAAAGAAAGAAAGAAAGAAAGAAAGAAAGAAAGAAAGAAAGAAAGAAAGAAAGAAAAAAAGAAAGAAAGAAAGAAAGAGACTAGGAGCAAGCAATCCAGCTTCTAAACCCCTCTTAGCCAGGGAAGCTCACTATGTAGCTTTGGATCCAACCCTCTTTCTCTCAAACCAATCTATCTAGGTTGTAATTATGAGACTGAAAAAAAAGAAAATCATGTAGATTACTTTTTACACCTTAATAAAAGGCAGAAACAACATCTAATAAAAATAGAATCTCAAAAAATTATCTACTAAAGAAACACTCAAAACAGAGATCTGAAGCTACACAACAATATGCTTTCCAGGTCCAACATTATAATAGTAGAAACATTTCTCAAATATTTGTTTTCCATTGTAACATGATCAGTCAAATTCACAGTAATTATACCCCTAACCTGGTGAATCCAGAAATACTAGACTACAATTCTCATCATCCGCAACTAACTGGACATGTTAGCTTATGATAACAATGATTTTTCCAGAGCACTTGTAAATAGCCAAGGATAGGCAAAAAGCTGGCCCACGGTATGGTAGCTCAGTGTAATTCAAGGAGTACCCCCAGCACTGATAGATTATGGAAACAAAGTTCTCGACTGGCAGGTAAATCAAAGCTCTCCAGTATAATTAAATCATGACTACTTATTAACATTCAAATGATGATTTTTTTTCTTAGCAGTGTATTGATAATGTAGGCTCTCAGCCAGGGGTGGGATTCAAATTTTTTAACAATCGGTTCTGTGGGTGTGGCTTAGTTGGTGGGTGTGGCTTGGTGGTCATGTGACTGGCTGGGCATGGCCAACTCAATATCACTCATATCAAGGCACGCATCTCCTCACCTGGCCTCTCATGACTGTGGGGATGCTGCAACAGTCGTAAGTGTGAAAAACGGTCATAAGTCACTTTTTTCAGTGCCATTGTAACTTTGAATGGTCACTCCACACAAACAAAGTACCAGCAAAGGAGGGAAAAAAAAACTCCAGAGATGTTCCTGAGACAGGAAGTCTAGTCCTGCCAAGAATGTAATAAGGGTCAATGGTGAGACAGTTTCTGTAAGCAACACCAGAATGTTTCCTTCCTGCCTTCCTTACAGGATTAGGCCAGTAGTTTCTTCTAACAACTGGTTCTCCGAACTGCTTAGAATGTTAACAACCGGTTCTAGCGAATAGGTGCGAATTGGTACAATCCCACCCCTGCTCTCAGCCTATTAATATTCATGAGAATGCAAACTTTAAGATGCTGTCTGGCTATGATAAAATAAAATTGCTCTAGACTATGAGAATTTTTTCCTGCAGATGCCTTTAGGGTATGAATAAGAGCAGAGATAGAACAGGTCCCCATACATAAGTCTAACTTATTATCTGATTGTCACAGGCAAATCACACTTAAATTCTGAGCGGAAAAAAAAAAAGGTGTCAAATGCTGAGAGGAAAGAATTAAACTTCTAAGCCATGACATTTACTTCTTTTTAAAGGTGGCATTTGTTCCTAATGTTGGAATTCCAACATTAGTATGCAATGCTGTGAAAGGCAGCAAAAAGAAAGGTCAGGAACCCAGAAGGGTGTTGCTACTCACACTTTGTAACTATTCCTCAGAGCAACAATTCAGATTTTGTCCACAAAATAAAAATGGCAGAGAAATGTAAAAATGCATGCATAATTCTTTGAGGCAGAAAACAAGCACTGAATTGTTTTCATATTTATTTTATGAGAGATTTATTCTGCTATCTGTGACTACTAGAATTTCTGTAAAAAGGATAAAGTGTCCCTGCGGCTTTAACTCTGCTAGTTGTGACCAACTTTAGGGAGTTGCTCATCTCTGTTTCTTAAGCCTAAGAGTCAGGATTGTCTGGAGACATCATGATGCATCACAGAGCATACGGCAAAACATGGAACACTATTACTTTCCCACATGCTTATATACCAGAGGTGTCAAACTCACTTTCATTGAGGGCCTCATCAGGGCTGTGATTGACCTTGTAGGGCCGGCCAGGTGTGGCCCACTGAGTGGGTGTGGCTGACTGGGGAGATGTGGCCAACTGGGTGGGCATGACCAGCTTGACACCACTCCCCAAACTTCCGGCATGTTTTCTATTTGCATTGGGTAGACCAGGCCAAAGCCACACTGCCTGATCTTTCCTCTTCACACTGGGTAGACTGGGCTGAAGGCAGGGGTGGGATTCTCCCAGTTTGCACCTATTTGCTAGAACCAGTTGTTAACATTCTAAGCAGTTCGAGAACCAGTTGTTAGAAGAAATTACTGGCCTAATCCTGTAAGGAAGGCAGGAAGGAAACATTCTGGTGTTGCTTACAGAAACTGCCTCTCTGTTAACCCTTATTACTTTCTTGGCAGGACTAGACTTCCTGTCTCAGGAACTTCTCTGGAGTTTTTTTCCCCTCCTTTGCTGGCACTTTGCTTGTGTGAAGTGACCATTCAAAGTTACAATGGCACTGAAAAAAGTGACTTATGACCATTTTTCACACTTATGACTGCTGCAGCATCCCCACAGTCATGAGAGGCCAGGTGAGGAGATGTATGCCTCGATGTGAGTAATATTGAATTGGCCACACTCAGCCAATAACATGACCAACAAGCCATGTCCACCCAGTCACATGACCACCAAGCCACGCCCACCAACTAAGCCACGCCCACAGAACCGGTTGTTAAAATTTTTGAATCCCACCCATGGGGAGGAGGGAAGGGGCTGAGGGGGGGAACTTGCCCCATGCGCTCCATGTACCTTGCCTGACCACCAGCTGCTTCTGTCCATTTCTATCTTCTGCTTTTGGCTACATGCAAGGAAAGCAGCAAGTCTTTTTTTCTCTCCCCCAAACTCTGCCAGAAATGAGTCTTTGGGACCCTGCAAGGCATCCTGCTCCAAGAGGCTGCGCTGGTGCAACAAATCTCAGAAAGACTCATTTCTGGCAGAGTTTGGGGGAGAGAAAGAAAGACTTATGCTGCTTTCCTTGCATGAAGCTAAAAGTCTCTCTCTCTCCCTGAGAATGGATTTGGAGAAAGTATCCTGCGATCCCTAATAAAGAATGATCGATCAGTAGGAAAACAGAGTGGGGAATTTTCCTGCAGAATTTTTTTTGGATCTTCCCAGGGTCTCTGGTCCGCGGGATTTAAAATTATGAGTTTGGTGGTCCCTGAGGTCCAAAAGGTTGGCGAACCCTGCCTTAGGAGACACTTTTTGAACACTTCTTTTTGAAGATGTAGCTACTTCTAGTTTATATAGGAGGAGAGAATATATTAGATACAGTACATCAACTTTTTGTATGGATTTTCCAAAGACATATTTTGTCAGATTCGGCAGATTTCTGAAGCGTGAATGACAGATTCCAGTCACCTTCACACATTGCTGCCTATTGCTGCTTGGGATGGAATGTGTCTTGTGAATTGCTTTGATTTTTTTTTTCTCCACCTGAAATCCCCACTGGGCTAAATGTTACAACTTCAGAGCTGTTTGCATACACACAGATAGCAACTGGCTGAACTGGATTCCAAAGCAGCTGTTCAAGATTAGAAGACTGGGCTTTTTGAATGTTTGGAAGAATGTTTTCTTCGTCTTCCATATATTCCAAAGCAATGCTTTCAAAATAATTTGCAAGGTGGTTTATTGTTGTTTAAAATATTTTAAAGACAACTTAAAATGAGGTGGCAGCACGTGTGATTTGAATTTTGTTGTAACTCTTTACTTCCAACATATTTTCAAATGTATAAGTCAATGTGGAGAACAACCCCAGTCACCTGGAAAATTTAATTCAGTGTGAATTAATGATGAATGTAATCTGGATTAAGAATCAATGGATTGGCTTTTAGTAAATCCCTTTAGTGGGGTTTATCAGTATAGTTAGTCACAAATCATGATTAATATACTACACTGTTTAGGTTCATACAACTTACTAAACTGCAAACAAACATTTTGAGTTAATGTTTGGTATGAGACAGCTCACACATTTATTCCTCATATTCTGTATGGGTTTGGTAACTGAACAATTTTAATTCTGCAACATAAAACTACTTATTAAAAACTCTGATTACAGGCAAAGTTTATCCAAACCATATCAATTGCAAGCTGACTATGATTTTAATTTTCACATTATTTACTTAGCCTGAATCTACAGCATACAAGAAGTAAATCCTGATGAATTCATTAAATCTATTATTTTACCCATGTTTTGTAATCAAGACAGTCTGCCAGGTGAAGGGAAAATTAACTTTTGTAGTCCTCAGTCAAGTGATCAGAGGTCTGACACATCCCTTTCTTGCTCAATAGCCTCACTGCAATTCATTATTATTACTCAGGTGACTGAGGAAGGTTGCGAATCCAGAGGTCTCATCACACATAGACGGGTGTTTGAACAACTAGCCTTGTGGTGCAACCAGAACAATCTTGAACTAAATACACTCAAAACCATAGAAATGGTGGTAGATTTTTAAGAGAAACCCTCCTATACAACCATCTCTTACAATACTAGACAACACAGTATCAACAGGAGAGACCTTCAAGTTTCTAGATTCTATTATATCTCAAGACTTAAAATGGAACCTAATATCAATAACATCATCAAAAAAGCACAACAAAGAATGTTCTTTCTACACCAACTCAGAAAGCTCAAACTGCCAAGGAGCTGCTGATACAGTTCTACATAGGAATTATTGTGTCTGTCATCTGCACCTCTATAACTGTCTGGTTTGGCTCTGCAACCAAACAAGACAGACACAGACTTCAATGGATAATTAAAACTGTAGAAAAAACAATTGCTACCAACCTGCCTTCCATTGAGGACCTGTATACTGCACGAGTCAAAAAGAGGGCTGTGAAAATATCTACAGACCCCTCACATCCTGGACATAAATTGTTTCAACTTCTACCCTCAAAATGACTGATTGATTATTAGTAACCTATGACTATCACTAAGTGTTGTATCTTACAATTCTTGATGAATGTATTTTATTTTTTCTTTGTGTACACTGATAGCATATGCACAAATTCTTCGTGTGTCCAGTATCACTTGTCCAATAAAGAATTCTATTCTATTCTATACAGTCACTATTGCAAACACTTCTATCCAAAGAAGAGTTCAACGGTGGTTCTTCAGTGAAAGATGGTAGATAATTTCCCTGTTGAGATTAGGAGAGCATCTTGATGCCAGCAACACCCAGCTTTGCCTATTTATCTGCTGCAAATGTTTATTAACACAAAATTGCTGAGGCATTCAGGTAATTCAGGCATGTATTAACTGCATAATTTCTCACTGAGTGTTCAATGAGTTGCAAAGCACTAGGCAAGAAATGAAGCAGTGAAATATCTGCATCTTTGTTCATGACCAAATAATTTATGAATTCTTTGAATTCATAACTGAATTCAAGTGAATTTATGAGGTAGCCCATAGAAAGAGATTCTATTGGGCATCTGTTTGCAGTAAAATATCCTATGGCTAGAATCTGTATGGCATAAGCCAGGAATCCCCAAGCCAGGGGCTGCAGGCTGCTATCTGGTCCACAGACCATTGGGAACCAAGTCACACAAGTGGTGGGCAAGCACACAAACCTTCACTTCACTTGTGCATGCGCAGGATTAGGTTGAGCATGCAAACCCCTCCCCACCCCACCATCACCATCACACATCGCCACCAGTCCATGCAGCCAAAAAGACTGGGGACCACTGGTATAAGCTACTCCTTAATGTTGAGGTTAGATTCCAAATTAAACCATGCAGCATTATTTTTTTTATTATCCTTATACTTTCTCCTCTGCAAAAACAGTAGATGGCTGAACTAGTACCAGAACTCAAGGAAGAGATCAAGGTTTATAACTGATCTGGGCAGACAATTTATTCTTCAAAATACAGTTGATGACAAACTCGTATCAAGCTTTGTCGCAGCCCCACAGCTGCTCTTTTAGCAGGTGATTTCTCTGTGTGTTTTACAAACAAGAGATCAATTGATTCACAGAGTTTTACTTTCTCGTGTGACAGCTCAAAAGCTCTGCATGTGGAAAACATAAAAAAGAAAAATGTTGGCTTTCCAACCTGAATGCAAGCATTTAAGCATTAATTAAAAATCAAAAGCCACAAAGAGATTCATAAAGTGGCTGTTAGCCTGGAGCTTCTGTAATTATCATGAAGCCAACTTAAAGCTATACTGTAAGAAAAGAATTACATGTGTTGAGTTTGCTCCGTCACTGTATTCATACATTGTTTTGTGATAACTTTTCAAAAAGAAAGGTAAAGCATAAAAAAATAAAATCAGATAAAGGTTTATGTACCAGGCATGTAAAGAAAAGAGATTCATAGTGTTATTGAACTTTTCTTTATCAAACCTTCAATAAAACCATCAGCACTACAAACTCTACCATTTCAAAGAAACAGGGAGGAACAATTTCACAAAATATTTTTCCTAATGTGAAAAGTACCACATTTGTCAAATTTATTTTTTTAAATCTGTTAGCAAGCAGCTGCAAAATTATTTGGGAAGGAGTGAGGTCAAAGAAATGAAAATATATTAACGGATCTTTGGTCCTCTCTGAAGTTTGATTGTTTTCTTGCAGACATTTCAATATCCAACTGGGTAACATCATCAGTGCTAGAAGGGAATGGGATGTATTCTCATTTTATATACTAGTGGTTTGCCCTGTCATTGTGGGTGGGTGTGTTCTTGGTAGTTCCTTAATTGGGGTATTGTTTATTGCCTGACTGTCAAGTAGTAAATAATACACCAAAAATCAAGAGTGCCAACCCTGACCTACAAATATTATCATGTATTGGTAAATGCATTTGCATTACCACAATGAAGAGTTTGATGTTAATACCATTAGTTAGTGGTGGCGCATTGGTTAGAATGCCGTATTGCAGCCTAATTTTGCCAACTGCCAGCAGTTTGATTCTCACCAGCTCAAGACTGACTCAGCCTTCCATCCTTCCAAGGTCAGTAAAATGAGAACCCACATTGTTAGGGGCAATATTCTGACTCTGAAAACTGCTTAGAGAAGGTTGTAAAGCACTATGAAGCAGTATATAAGTCTAAGCGCTATTGCTATTGCTCTTCCAAATCAACAACATTCAAAGTAGAAGACAAAAACACAACCTGTATTGTATTGTACAAAGGCTACCCTAAAAGTAGCCTGGCCCGGCCAGGTGGTAACCTGTCATCTACCTTAGCTGATTATCTATCTTCAAAAACCTCAGCAGAGCAGAACCTGTTAAGAAATTGTAAGAAGTTAGCACCCACATCTCTCCTAGAAAATTGAAATATCCTAGGAAATATTAAAAAGGCAGAATATTTCCCCTAAAGAGTTGAAACTCAGAAGCAGAAACTCACCTCACAAGTAGAAACTCACCTCCACCTTTGTTAATGGGTGGGCCATTAAGGCCTGGCCGAAATACTTTACATAAGGAACATCTCCAGGTAAAGCTATAGCAATTGCCCAAAGCCCTTTTCATTGCATCATCATCCAGCAAGACTCAACCAAGCCTGGAACTCAGGACAGCCTAGAGCTGATATACCACAAAAATGGTGTACTAAAGTAATTCGTTTAGTAAATGCATTTGCATTCTTTTTTGTGCAGAGATTTCAAGGCAAAAGGAGACAAAGTTATTTTTTAAAAAAACCTACAAAAAATGCAATTATAAACTCGGTGAGAAAATAAAAGCAAAAGCTATTATGAACTATAAAAAAACTATCATGGTCATAAAACAGAGGCCTGGAGTGTTTGAGAAGCAGTATAATCCCTTTCCCCCAACTTGAACCAAAATGGATTCACTCGTGCATAGGGAACCATCAACAAAGGGGAATTGTAGCTGCATTTTCCAATCTGCCACAAGGCTCTGTTTCTGTGCTTCCAAATCTTGCTCCAGTTATAGTTTTTCCATTTCTCCTCCCTGCTTTGCAAAGCTTACCAGCTTGGCCCTGTTCCATGGCTGTCAGTGCAAATGCTTCTGCCTGCTAGAGGCAGTTTAATCAGAAGGGAAGACTTGCTTCACCACCTCACAGATGAGCAAGAAGATTGTAAGCTCTGAAGAGGCATCAGAGCAATAGAAACACCATCTGGCGAACAATATGAGGTAGAAGAGAGTAACTTGTGATTCATTCCCTCACAAGCTCCATGGCATGTTGTTGTAGGTGCCAAACAGCCATGGGCACAGCACTGGAAACCTCAGATGGGAACAAAGCTTGCAGAATTCAGTTTCCATTTCAGAACACTGGCTTTGAGTAAATTGACTTGGTTTATAAATTGACGGTTGGATTGCTAGGAAAAGAGAAGCCAGGTTCATTTTCTAGCAGTGTCACACTGACACACTTATTCTTAATGAGGCCATTTTAGCATCAGAGAAACACAAAGAAGAAGTCAACCTTACTATCAACCACCAATTTTATCCTAAAGATAAAATTAAGCACTGCAATTTCTGTAGGCACGTGATAAAAGTAACCAAGGAATTATTTCAAGGAATAAAGGATGCTTTCTATCTTTAACCTAGCTAAAAGATTGATGAATTCACAATTGCAAAAAGGTTGCAAGCAAAAGGCGAAAAATACAAAGCACCCAGTTAATTAAAAGTGAACACCTTCAAACAGCAGATAAGGTTCTTTCTGGGATTTTATAAACAGAGGGGTGTGGTGCCATGTCACTGTCACCATTAACACATTCCATTTGAACACATATAGTTCAGTGAGTCTCAAGAGTGAATCTACTAGGCTTCGATCTTTGCTCGCTGCTGGAGTGCCCCGAGCCGGCTGGTTTCGGGGCTAAGCCACCCCGTAGAGGTGGTGAAGAGAGGGGAGATTGCAAGCAGGGTTGAGGAGAGCCGCATCTCTCCTCCCCAGCTGGCCATTACTCCCTTTCCCAAAGGCGGTTGCAGTGGTGGTCAGAAATGGCCACTACAAAGAAAAACTCAACTGGAAAAGAAAGTGCAGGAGGAAGATAAGAAGAGAAAGTTTTGGTTGATCAGGTCAAACAGCAAAAGCAACAAATAAGGTACCCCGGAATTGAAACTGTTAAAAAACAATAACATGGTTCCCTAAGAAGATTTTTAAGCTGTGAAGGAGAGAGAAAGGGGAAAAGATTTGGTTTTCTCCTTTTCCTATACTGACAGCTAAGAGACTTAAGCAAGAAATTGGAAAAAAATCCACTTTGACATCAATAGGCATTTAATGCTGAAAATAAAAAGTCAAAGGGATAATAAAGATTTCTGGATAATTAAAAGCTTTTGAAAACAGGAAAGGAGAGAGGAAGAATAAAAGGGCAGGATCTGGAAGGGAGGAGACTGCCTGGAATTAAAAAAGAACTTACAGCAAAATCTCAACAAGACTTCCAAAAGATACATTCTAACTGAAATATCACAACAAAAACCCCAGGTAGAGAAAGTCGAAAAAGAAATAAGAAGATATAACTTGGTAGTATCTGGATTATTTGATGATCTCTGGATTCTTGGTTAATGTTTTGAATGACTAAAATCAATCGGGTGGTTGTTTAAAACTTTTTAAAATGGCTCCACTTTTAGAAGAACTGAAAATGGAACTTAAAAAGTACAAAGAAGATGCACGAGAAGGGAGACGTTCTTTTGGCTTCGTATTTCAGTTTTTAGAAATGGAGATTTGGAATTATGAGTAACAACAAGAAATGCTTGCAGAACAAGAAGATTGCGACAAAGAAGAAGCCATCTTTAATGAACAAGTAATCTTAGATGGGGGGAAAAAAGGAAAGGGGAGAAAGAGAATGGAAAGTTTAAGATTGGGAAAAACAACTCCCCCCTCAAAAAAATAGAGTGAAAAATAAGTATAAAATCAGAAAGCAACAGAAGAGGGAAATGCAGAAGAGAGAATTAGAACTAGGGTAAAAAGTGGAGGGAGAAGATGAGAGGGAAGAAAGAAAGGAAAAGAAGTTATAAAAGACAGAAACAAAATATAGAGAAACAGGGTCTATTTAGAGATAATGGGTGAAAAATTAATGGAAAAAGGGATTCTGCAAAGGTACATAAGGTAGTATTGTTATATTAGAAGCAGAAATAATTTTAGAAAATATGAAACAATGTATGACTAAAATGTCTGATAAAATAGCTATCATAATTCAGTGGAATGCTTGTCAATAAATAAATGTAACAAAAGGTATATTTAATGATTTATAAAACATATGTGAAGAGAAATAAGGGAAAAATTAATTATGGAGATTATATGTGTTTTTAAGGAAGTATGATATTTAATTGAAAAGAAGTGTTAAAGATGTTATGGTTTTAATAATTATTAATGATAGAACTGAACTGGAATGGAATGAGGGTTTATAATTACATATATTTACAATCTTTCTTTTTTTAAAAGAATATAGTGTCTATTATAAGAATGTGCCAAGCAGAATTCTTATAAGCAGAATGTATTATGTATTATATTGAAGGTCATAAACTTAAGGTATGTATTGAAGTTTAAATAAGAGTTGAATGGATGTAATTAAAAAATATAAAGGTGTCATTCTCCAATTAGTAACTATAGGAAAAAATTTGTTTAATGAAAAAAGATAGTATGAAATTGAAACAGAACAGACAAAAGTATAAACATAATGATTTGAATTGAGATGAGATAATCAAAATAAAATTGAGAAAATTAAAAGAGGGGAAAAACTATACAGAAAATGTAAAATAGTATAAGATATGGAATAGAATACAAAAAGGAGCATGAAATTGAGTTTTGTGTCTGTATAAAGAAGTTCAACCCGGGACCATGCTATTTTCAAAAAAGATGTTTTACTTGTATTTTGTGTGTGAAAACCCAAATAAAACTTTATTTTTTTAAAAAAAGAGTGAATCTAGCATACTGGAGGATTTTAATATAGATTTGAAACATAGGTAACACATCCTACCTACTGCATTTAAATGATGGAAGAAAACCAGAGAAGGTTTATGGAGGTTGTTTTTTTAATCACTTAAATTTAAAAGAAAATAATGCCTTGAAATATGCAGTGGAGAACAGATTAATCCTAGTTAGTTTTGTATGTATAAAATGAGTATGTCTATGAGCGCAAGTCTGCTGGTTCTTTAAGTAATGCTGAATAATATTCTAGACTTGGAAATATGAGAATGAATAGTCTATTATTCCCACACAAAGAGAAGCAGAGATGGTTAAAGTACCCAAATAAGAGATTATGTTTAATTTTGTCTCTATTTTGAAATTGCTTCCAGATTTCGTGTTTGCAATGAGGAAAAAAAATGAAATGTTGATTCTGTTTTTGTAAACTAGACAGGCTTATTATAGAAATGGTTTGTACATACTGTTGTGTGAAATCAAAGAGTTGTGATTGTAATTTTGTTACCTTCTACTGTGCTAAAGAGAGTTGGAAGTTAGTGCCTTTTTCTTTCTTTTTTCCTCCTATACACCCTCTTTTTCCCTTCCTCTCTTCTTACTTTTCCATGTTTTTCTTATTTGTATTTATACTTCAATAAACTAATAAAAAAGTTAAACCCTAAGAGAACAGATTAACCCTGTGAGAATTAAATTATTTCCCCTTTAAAGCCATTGTGTTCAAACAAAAGAAATCCCTCTGTGTATCAATGAGAAGAAATGACATGATAAATGTCCGTATAGTTGCTAGGGGTTAGTCTTTCTCAGTAGCAACTAAGCCATATTCCCCAAGTATTTTCTACCTATTCTGTATCCAGAAGCCATGTGTTATTGCAATCAGCTAATGAGCCTATGCAGTATAATTTTAATTACTTATTTTGGTCTGCACACACAAACACATGTCCCAAAATAATTGCATTGCTCTCTCTGACAACACAGCCCATTTTGAAGCATAAACCCTGCTTATCTGGAGTATGTTTAAAATTAAGGTGCTTACGAAAAGATTAAAAATAAAACTAATTAAGTGTTCAAAAGCTTTGACATATGATTTTAAATTACTCTTGGGAATCATATATCTCTCCATGTTATCATGGTGAAGAAAGAGATGGATGTCTTATTAAACAAGAGAGTCATATTTCTGAAAAGATTAAGTGATGCAATGGGCCATCAAAATACTCCAAATGGAGATATCCTTAATATATATTTTTTAATCCTCAACTGATGTTAGCTTATCTTTTCTTCCACTTTAGAAAATATTCTAGCACTAAAAAGCTTTTGTAATTAGCTAGTTCATGTACACTGAGAGCTTATGCACAGAGACAAATTGCATGTGTCCAATCACACTTGGCCAATTAAGAATATTCTATTCTATTCTGTTCTGTTCCGTTCCGTTCCGTTCCATTCTACTCTGTTCTGTTCTAGTCTAATCTAGTCTACTCCTACTCCATTCCATTCCATTCAAGTTGAATTTAATTTCTTATTTTGATAAAGATACTTTCTAGACTACTCTTCATCCAATGGAGCCTAGGGACAGATACAGAATAATTAAAATGCAATGTATAAAAGTGATATGCTACCATCCATCAGTTTTTAGAATTCCCTTTTCTGAAGATTTCCTTTGTATGTATAAATATTGCATTTAATTCATGGCTTGGGATCAAGGAAAAGGAAAAGGAAAAAGATAACCAGAAGATAAAACAGATAGTTTAACTGAGTCCTAATAGTCAAGAGATATATACTGTAAAAAAAAAGTTTCATTCTGTTAATTATAATTTTAAATAAATGTTCCTTTATGGAAGAATAGCCTAAATGTAATTGCTCTGAATTGCTAAATACATGCACACATGCATACAGAAAAAATTCTGGAAGACCCAAGAGAAATTTCCCTAATTTTCTTGGAGTGATAGATGCCTTCTATTCACTAAGACCTAATAGCTGGATCTGTAATCCAAAGAGATAGACAGGATTACTAGGTTTGAACTGATATGAATTTTCTAAAAGCCTGCAGTAAAAAGTCTTATCTCTAACAGTGAGGTCCTATCCAAAGAAGGACAGGAAAAAGAGAGCTCGAATGTTTTTATTATTCTGCAATTTAGATTCAAGCCACCTCAGTATTCCAGCTATTTTTACACTGTTCTACAGGATTTTTATGAAAGAATAGAATAGAATAGAATAGAATAGAATAGAATAGAATAGAATAGAATAGAATAGAATAGAATAGAATAGAATTCTTTATTGGCCAAGTGTGATTGGACACACAAGGAATTTGTCTTGGTGTAAATGCTCTCAGTATACATAAAAGAAAAGATACATTCGTCAAGAGTCGAAAATCATAAGGTACGACACTTAATGATAGTCATAGGGTACAATCAGCAATCAAGTCATACTAGGAAATAGTCAATATAAATCGTAAGGATACAAGTGACAAAGTTACAATCCTACAATCACAAGTGGGAGGGGATGGGTTATAAGGAGTGATGAGAAGATTAATAGTAATAGTAGTGCAGACTTTGTAATAGTTGAACAGTGTTGAGGGAATTATTTGTTTAGCAGAGTGATGGCTTTCGGGAAAAAACTGTTCTTGTGTCTAGTTGTTCTATGCAGTGCTCTATAGCATCATTTTGAAGGAAGTTGAAACAGTTTATGTCCGGGATGTGACAGGTCTGTATTTTCACAGCCCTCTTTTTGACTTGTGCATTATTTTCCCACGTCATTATAGTTGTGTTGAACAGACGAACACAATACAGAAGCCTAATGATGGCAGATGAGATTCTGCTGAAACGTCGCTACAACTTTAAAAGCACAACTACAATGACGTGGGAAAATACCCGAACAAAGCTGAATGCCATATATATATATATGAGAGAGAGAGAGAGAGAGAGAGAGAGAGAGAGAGAGGTCAGCAGTTTGGTGGTTTAAATCCCTAGTACAGCGTAACGGAGTGAACTCCTGTTATTTGTCCCAACTTCTGCCAACCTAGCAGTTCGAAAGCATGTAAAAAATCCAAGTATAAAAATAGGGACCACCTCGATGGAAAGGTAACAGCATTCCATGCGCCTTTGGCATTTAGTCATGCCAGCCATGGAGATGTCTTTGGACAGTGCTGGCACTTCAGATTTGTAATGGAGATGAGCACCGCCCCCTAGAGCCAGAAACAACTAGCACATATGTGCAAGGGGAACCTTTACCTTTTAGGGTTTGTGAGCCATTACAGACTGATGCGGGCTCTCGTTTTTCTCTCCAGTCTCCTCCATTATCATTGGGCTGGGCTAGGCTGGGCAGGTGATCTCTCAGAAATGGGCAAAACTCTTGGACTGTCTGGCAAGCAGTCTTGTGAGTGCTTTAGCACTAGGAGTTTTACCAGTTTCACACAAGACTGAAAAAAGCCAAACAATGAAGCCATCTAGCCAATTTTATCCCCTTTGCTTCTCAAACAACATAGGATAATTTAGAACTTGGCATTTATTGCTGCTAAAAAAAAGCAAAGACAGGGGAAAGGGATCTTTTTAAAAAGCACTATTTGTGACTCATTGCTTTTTATGATTTTTTTTTCTTTTTAACTTCATTTGATTTACAGGCAGATGTTGGAAGACAGTCAGAGAGACAACAGGGCCCCACAGATCCTGCTACAAACTACCTTGGTCTAATCGCTCACATCAGCTACGGGCCTGAAAAAGAGGGAGAGCAGTAGAACCATCCCTGAACTGTAAGGCATCTTTATACAAAACATTTTCTGCCACCACAAGCACTGGTGTATTAACCATTAAGCAGACTAAGCACGTGCTTAGGGCACCAGGCCCAAAGGGGGCACCACAAAGTTGAGAAGGAAAAAACAATGAAATTTGTAAAAAAAAGATTTGTATGTGCAAAAGGAGGGGAGCACCAAGATTTGTCAATGCTTACGGCACCAGTGAGCCTTAGTCTGCCACTGACCACAAGGTCAGGTCACGTCCTGTAGCAGCTTTGGCTTCCTGGCCCTTTGTTCTCCCTTTCATTCTGCAGAAGGTAAAGGTAACATACAAGCCAGACGTACTTCTTTGCCCCAACCTGGCACCCTGCATTGCAACACTACCATTCTCAGTGTTTAGCATCCCCATATCATGGCACCTTTGTGCTGTGCATAACTGGTACACCTGGTGACAGTGGCCCTGGAGGGCACCAAAGTTAGAGGAGCCAACCAATCATTTATCAGTTGCTACATCCACAAAATCAATGCAGGACTATTCGACTTTGAATCAGAACTGACACAAAGGAGGCATGATGAGATGAAGAGAGGAAGAGAGGAGAGGAGAGGAGAGGAGAGGAGAGGAGCTGTATTATCATTTTTGCTATGAGCACACTGGTCCACATTAAAATTGAAATTGTTTTGCCTGCTTTCAAAAGAAACTATATATCTATCAATACACGTACATAACACATATATACTCATTATATTATATATACACACATGCATATAAATATTAATCACTATTCATTTTGAATACTTAGTGGAAAGAAGAAACTTGACAGTTCCTCTTCCTATGGAACAAAGCCGTGATAGAGATCAGCAATAAGGGCAACACATTTAAATCTGGCATTTTCTGCCAGCTCAAGGATGGATGGATGACACTTTAACATATTAATGTATTTAATGGGAAGAGCCCAGTGCTATTAACTGCTATGAATCCTGTTCTATATTCCACCACATCATTTGACTGAAATCAGCTATAAACTAATAGCACGTGGACAAGTGTATAGAACAGGAGTAGGGAACTATGGCCCTTTTATGACTTTTGGACTTCAACTCCCAGAATTCTTGAACAAGTCATGCTGGCTCAGGAATTCTGGGAGTTGAAGTTCACTAGTTCCCCACATCTCATATGAATGAATGCTTGTATATGCTTACATATATATGCAAGTAGGTGCTTAACTTGCCCAATCCATTGCTTGACTTGGCATACGAGTCTTAGGCCCCAATGACAGCCTTTCTCTCCTTGAGAACAACATCAATCTCCCTCAAACCTATTGTTGTAAAGCTGCTTTGTACCAGCTAGCTGCAGCTACCTGTTTTCACTGGCTGGATTAAAACTTGGCCCTTTCCTCACCCTCCTGCTGTTTCTTGGCACAAAGCAGCATATCTCAGCGCCTATCTTGCCAGGTTGCTGTGAGGTACATTCTCTGCTACAGTAGGTTGGACTGACATTCATTTTCAGCAGTCAAAGCAACACGCAGGGCAGTCTCAAGCTTACAACCGCACCATGCCGGGTAACAGATGATTCCCAGCAGCAAAAGTAGCATGTCATTTTTTTGTGTGATGCAAATTGAGCTACAAACACTCCAGCTGGATCTGCCTGTGCTTCCCCCTCACTTTGATGCCTATTGAAGGTTACTTACAACTGCAGAGCTGAAGTTCAGTTGCCACTGTGGAGAAATTAATTAGGAAAGGGGTGATGGGAAATGCAACTCACAACCAACTGCCTCTAAGGCAAAGTCTGAAAACAGAGCCGCCTGCCGGAACGGGAAGAATGCTGGAGGAAGGTGGAGGTGGGTGGTCTCCCTCAGCCTGAGGCTCAGAGTGCCACGTAGGACCAAGGATAAGTGAGTGAAGCATTCCCCACAGAGGAATCTTCTGAAAGCAGACATTCCCCCCCCCACCCGCTCTGTTTAGAAGGAAAATCATTCACTTTCCTCAGCTGTCCTCAGTAACAAGGTTGATGACTGTTTTTTTTTAAAGGCTCTCTGTTTTTGTCAATTTGAATAAAAGCCCAGCTGTTGAACAATGATGGTTACTCATCAGGAACAATTTTGCCAGCCATACTAACCAGATGATATAACTCTTAAGTGCTAGCCACAGCTTGGGCGGGGGGGGGGAGCTTCTATTCTTTTCTGTGAGTATGCAGACCCAGTTGTAGAAGACTCCCAAAAACACCACCAACAGCAAAGAAAACAAATGGATCATTGAACAAATCAAACCAGAGTTTTCACTCAAGGCACAAATCACTAGGCTTATATTATACCACATCAGACGCATTTTGTGAATGCTTTGCTGTCTGGAGAAGTCTCTAATTCTGGGAAAAGTGAAAGGAAAGGGAAGAAGAGGATGACCAACAAAGAGATGGATGGACTTGATTATAGCAGCAATGCATGTACTTTTAGAAGACTGAAATAGATTGCCATGGAGAAAAAGCACCATGTGATCACCTTTTGTGACCTTCTGACAAGCAAAGCCAATGGGAAAGCCATTAGTAACCATGTTACTAACTTAACAACTTCAGTGATTCACTCAACAATGGTGGCAAGAAAAGTCGTACAATGGGGCAAAACTCACTTTTAACAAATGTCTCATTTAGCAACATAAATTTTGGGCTCAATTGCAGTCGTAAGTCAAAGACTCCCTGTATTTAGCTTTCTTTCTGCTTTTTATTTTTTATTAAATTTGTGTGGTTCTCTGAGCAGTTCATGACAATCAAAACAAGGAAATTATAGTATAATTAAACCAATTAAAAGGAAGAAAAAAGATAGAAAGAACAACAGACCAGATGGAATGAACTGAAGAACCTCCCCTTCCCTCACTAAAAACCTGGTGAAGACCCAGGTCTTCCTGGCTCTTTTGTGGGGTGGGGGCAGCCAGCTCTTAGAAGAACCTAATTTTAGAGAGCAGTCATTGCTACAGAAAAACAAAGCTTGCATTTCTGGGGACTATTGTTTAATTGAACGAACCAGAAGTGTGCCAACTTTTCAAGATCAAATTGGCTTGGCAGATACTGTGAGAGGTAGGCAGTCCCACAAGTAACATAAAAAAAAAATTAGTAACCAAATGCAATAACATTTGGTACCAGCAGTTCAAAAGAGATAAGAGAATAATTAAGGAGAATGATGAAGATAGGGGAAGGAAGGATTATTCCAAATATAATCTTCAATCTAGCAATGATGGGTCAACAGATTTAAGTCCTAGAAGATAAAACAGAGACTAAAGTCTACTCTTTTTGACACTTTATTTGTTTCCCTTCTTTCAGCACCATTTTTTCTCCATTTCACTGTTTCTAATACCCTCTTCTGTCTTTTCCAGGAGAGAGAGAGAGAGAGAGAGAGAGAGAGAGAGAGAGAGAAGCTTTATTAATGATCTTGACTGAGCACTTGGAGATGGATTTTGACGTGAAGACAAAGGCCTCATTAAATTAAGCAGACAGTCGGGTAAGGCACTTCAACAGCAGGAGGCCTGTTTGGTCTAAAAAGAGTGCATGACAAAAATAAAGCTGTAATTTACAGCACATGCATGCGTGGAGACAACTGAGCTTTTCCATCCTACGCACTCATGCATATAAAGTCTCAACAAAATCCCCTCATAATCAGAGAATGGAAATGATGCGCTTCAAGAAGCTGCAATGAAAAAAAAAATGGAGAGGAAGAAAGAGAGAGTTCAGAGATCTGATGGTCATTTTTCACCTGCTGTTCAGTATAATAGGGGGACAAGATAATGAAGATGAAACCTGAAAATAATAATGGGGCTGGGAAAAATTAATGTAGGAAACATTATATGCGAAAGATTACAGCAAATTTAGTTCAATTAACTGAAAATTGACTGTGCCTCTAGCTGATTTCTGAGGTGGAGCATTTTATCCCGCTTCAATATATTGTGATACAGACTCGTCTGTCTGTCTGTCTATCTATCCTTTCTCTCTCTCTCTCTCTCTCTCTCTCTCTCTCTCTGTGTGTGTGTGTGTGTGTCTGTCTGTGTGTGTACTCATAACCATATTTTGCAGTTTGATATTCTCTGCAGTATCTTGCTTTGCTGACTTTACTGATAGTAAATATTAATTCCATTCTTAAATAAATCTGAGGCATTTAGGCATTCTACAGACAGATAGTAAAATGAAGGAGATCCCCTCCTTACATTTTGTCCCTTCACATTACCCCTTCCATCAGGTTGTATTTTCAGACCCAGCGTGAAATCAGGAAAGCTTCTTTAAAACTTGAAAGCCTGCCAACCATTGCCATGTCATTTATTTCTGTAATGAGATTTTACCATAACTAATTAGCAGAAAGGGATTGGTAAGAATGTTTTGAACAGCCCATAGCCAAGTATTAACTGAAAAGCAGAGGTCTTCTGATAAAAGCTTCAATGAAATGCCCATAAAAATAAATGCTGGTTTGTTTTTCCTCCACCCCCACCTCCGTCATTCTCATGACCATTTACGTGTGTGTATATATACACAAAGTAGAGTCAGTTGTATTGTCAGTTGTATTGTCTCATGAAAACCAGGAATGTTAATTAAAATACAATACATGTGGTTGATAGAGTTGGCTCCTTTGTCTGGAGAATGCTATTTCCTTCATCATGATGCAAATTTTGAACCTTTATCATGCCTTCAAGTTAGATGACGCTGTGATTTAAATACACTTGGTGCAAAACTTGATGTGGTCTTGAGGAGCATCCAAGATTCTTTATGATGTTCTAGTCATTTTCTTTCAAATATAGGTTCTCCTTTTACCCTGGTAGTAGCAAGTAATTCACTGGGGAAATGAATAATGCATTTTGATCTGACCCAGAAACTGGTTTGGCTTTTTTCTCTCTAAAGTTTTTAGTTCTACTGAAGTTGGACCAGTGGTGGGATTCAATTTTTTTTACTACCGGTTCTGTGGGCTTGGCTTGGTGGGCGTGGCAGGGGAAGGATACTGCAAAATTTCCAGTCAGAGGTGGTATTTGCTGGTTCTCCAAACTACTCAAAATTTCTGCTACCGGTTCTCCAGAACTGATCAGAACCTGATGAATACCACCTCTGAGTTGGACCCATCAAATGAGAAGTCTCAAATGGAAATGTTGGCTTCCAAAACATGGATGAGGGATTTGACCTTGTTGATATCTCAGTGTCGGTTCTGCTTTTCGTATTCTCAGCCATACATTACTTTCAGCCTGTTTCTGCATCTGTTTGCTAATTCAGCAGGTTAAAAAAAAAACAGCTGACACACGGTCTTTTTCTTAAGAGACACCATTTTCTATACACATTCCTAGACTTACCAGTCATGGTAAGCTAATAAAATGCACTTATGTGTGCAGTTTTCTTTAGCGATACAAGCATTTTTGTCAGCAATGTCATTTTGTGAAGTGCATTTAGCACGCTTTCATGTGGTACCATTATCACTCAATTTCTATCACCCACCCACCTTGATCCTTCACCAATCTGTTTGAAGTTGACCTCCATCCTCCTCCTTCCTTTCTTTGTATGTCCAGGAAGATGAAGATATGTAAATAGTGAAAAAGTAAGATGTCATTATATGCATGCCGTACCTTAACTACTCGCATCAGAGACTGGTGCATGCAAATGTAATGGCTTCATTTATATTATGCCATCACCACACATGTCGTGTTACAGGGATGTCACCAGAGTTGACACAGAAAGAGAAGATGATAACAGTTAACAGATAATCAGAGTTGGAAGGGACCTTGTAGGTCATCTAGTCCAACCCCCTCGCCCAAACAGAAGACCCTACACCATTTCTGACAAATGGCAGTCCAATCTCTTCTTGGAGGTTTCAAGTGATGGCACTCCCACAACTTCTGAGGGCAAAGTGTTCCATTGGTTGATTGTTCTCACTATCAGAAAGTTTCTCCTTATTTCCGGGTTAAATCTCTCCTTGTTCAGTTTCCATCCATTATTCCTTGTCTGGCCTACAGGCGCTTTAGAAAATAGCTTGACCCCTTCCTCTCTGTGGCAGCCCCTCAAATATTGAAACACTGCTATCATGTCTCCTCTGGTCCTTCTCTTCACTACAGTAGCCAAGCCCAGTTCCTGCAACCGTTTTTCATATGCCTTAGTCTCCAGTCCCCTAATCATCCTGGTTGCTCCTCTTGTTCACATGACCATGATTTGGGCACTTGGTAACTGGCTCACGATTACAGTGGTTGCAGCATTCCATGGTAACATAATCACCATTTGTGAACATTTGCCTATCTCAGATTCTTAGGAAGGACTTAACAGATGAATAATAAGACCAAATCTATTTTAAACATCTGTCTGACTGTGTAGCAAATCATAATAATTCTATAAAAAGAAGCCCACCATTGAGATCACTGCTGAACAACCCTTAGAACAAACAAGGGAAGGAACCATATTTAATTCAAAGGCAGGGTGCAGCTATTCTGCTTTTTCTCTTTGTTTAGATTTATCTCTCTTTTGTTTTTATAGTTAATAGTTCTTCATTTCATAATCTGGGTTTGGACTGAAGAGATTTTGAAAATTGTCATTGATAGGAATTGAAAATATTGGCAACCTTAATGGCTCACAGCAGGATTAAAGAAATGTTTCTTTCAAAGTAACTAACATATGGGGGGTGGGGGGAAATGTCTTCATTAATGTGAAGGGCATCAGTATCTTTTATTGATTGTGGAATTCAAGAAAGAGGTCATAATATGAATGCAAACACCTATACTCTCACATTGACTAGCTGCATTTGAAATCATTATATATGAATAATACTCTTTGCAACATGTTACATTTCATAAAAAAAATACAAGAGAACAATAACAATAGTTTAGACTTTTTGAAATACACAAAAGTATGACAAAATATGGTATAGTACAGCAAGATCTTGAATTTGAATGAAATGTCTATAGCTTTTTATCATGATTTTTTAATCTAGAATTTATCTTTGCCAACATGAGAGGATTTGGGGGCCTATTGAGGGGTTCGGATGCCCCATCTTTGCAGCGTCAAATTGGTTATTTCAGGAAATAGTATAAATATCAGTAAAGGGCATCATCTAAAATACAGCGTCAGAACTGTAACAAGAACATACTATAAGAGATTTTGATGTTGATTCTGTCTCTTGCATGACAAGAATTACTGGAAAGAGAATAATTGAGAACTCTTTCTGCTAGATTATTATTGTTTATTTGGGACAAAAATCCTTTTGAATTTTTTAAATTGTCTTCAGTTGAAGCTTATGGAAATGCAAGGTTAAATCCCTGGAAACTCCCCCCAAACTGAAATGCACCAGCAAAATAAAAGAAGATGCAAATTTATACAGTTCATACACAGAGAGCAATGCAAATCTAGACATCCTCAATTTATATCAGGGATAGGATACTGAGGACTCTTTTGAGCTCCCAGCCTAATTTCAAATCCCCTATGAAAAGGATAATTCAAATTCGAAAGAATTAAGACCAGACTACTCTCTGCAGTTGCTCCCCACAGCCTCTTGCCTGGGAGGGGGAGTGAAAAGGGGATGAGGAAGAGAACAAAAGGAGAGGGGGTGGGTAGACAATGGGCATAGGAAGCTGTCTGTCACATCTCTCCCTCCCCCAGCCAGCCTGTGGATGAGAACTAGAATGCTGATCTGATCCTCAAAGAAATCCAGTTTGACGCCCCTGGTCACTCTCCAAGAATTGAACAATGTAAAAAAAATCAAGGCATGTTCGCAGTTACTGTAAACCATTCCTACTACTTCTGCCATGATACAGGAAGAAAACATTCACATATCCCACAGGAGGCTTATCCTGTACTCACAGTTATCACAAACAAGATTCAATAGCTTCAATTCAGCAGGCTACCTTCATCTATTGTACCTGGGTTTTCTTTTGCCAATACACAACAGCAGAACAAGAAAAACAAGAACAAAAACACCTCCAGTCTTGGGGAAGGAAGGCTAGGCGATCCCAAAGCAATCTCATATGTTACTGAGGGGGTAAAAGCATAATCACCAGCTTTACTTGTGTTGTTTTGTGTTTGCTTAAGAATAAAGCAATCAGACTAGAGGTGGTATTCAGCAGGTTCTGACCAGTTCTGGAGAACATGTAGCCGAAATTTTGAGTAGTTCAGAGAACCGGCAAATTCCACCTCTGACTGGAGATTTTACAGTATCCTTCCCCTGCCACGCCCACCAAGCCACACCCACAGAACCGGTAGTAAAAATATTGAATCCTACCACTGAATCAGACAGTAGCAGATTTTTGCAGATACTGAACATGGAGCCTGCTATCCTGCTACTGTAGGGCCAACAACATGCATAGCAGAGTTGCTGCAGTTTCTTTCTACCTCCCAGGTGAGTTTACTTGGCTGAGATCCATTTTACATCTGCTGCCATGTTAGATTCCCAAACAGGAAATGCCAAAGAAGGCAGAAACAGGGAAGGCAGCCAATAACCTGATCCCCATGAAAGCAGGATAGGGGGGAAAAACACGGAGAAAAAGAGGAAATGAGTTCTTTCTCATTTGCAAAATACTGCGGAATATTGTTGAGAGGAGGATCAGAATAAAGCATATGCTTAATTAGTGAAGGGACTTCAGTGTCTTTAGGCCACTTAATTATGATAATTTTCAAAAGCATGAATCAAGTTTATGATAAGTGGATCCTGGCCTCAAGTTAGAAAAAGACAGAAAATTCATTGGTAAAGGGGCAGCGCTCCAGGTAGTTTTCTTCTATTTTAATCTAATCTCTCACTTTCTAGGCTTCAAAAAGGTATAGTAATAAAGCCTGGAATGAAAGATAAGAGTGCTTCCTATAACATAAAGATTGAGTTGATTTCATGGGCAATATAATTAAAATAAACAGTACAGCTGTTTTTATCATGCCACAGAGAGGAGGGAATCAAACTATTTTCCAAAGCACCTGAAGGTCAGACAGGATGGATGAAAACTGAACAAGGAGAGGTTCAACCTGCAAATAAGGAGAAATTGCCTGACAGTGAGAACAATCAACCAAATGGAAAGCTTGCCTTCGGAAGTTTTGGGAGCTTCATCTCTGGAGGCTTTCAAGAAGAGACTGTACTGCCACCTATCAGAAATGGTGTAGGGTCTGCTGGGTGAAGGGTTGGACCAGGGTGGGATGCAAATATTGTTACTATCAGTTCTGTGGGTATGGCTAAATAGGAGTGACTGGCTTTTTTTTTTCAGCAGCCCCCCTCTGTTTTTTTGTGTCCTGGGCTTCAGGGAAGTCTCCCATGAGGCTGTCTTTGCTCCCAGGAGGCTTCCCTGAGGCTCAGGAGGCAAAAAAAACAGAGCATGGGGGAAGGGCGCAGCACATCCACACACCCACGTGCCTCTTTCTGCCTCCTGGGCCTCAGGGAAGCCGCCTGGGTGAAGCAGTAAGACAGTGAGGGGGATCCCGGCAAAGCTGATCATCAGAACAGCTGATTGTCGGGAGGAAAAAATACAGTAAGGAGTGACTGGGCGGGGTGGGAGGGGGGGATTGGAGTCAGCAATGTTGTTATGCATACATGATAAGGGCTGACTGGACAGGGAGGGGAGGGGCAGGTGGAGAAGGGCGGGGCCAGTCAGGGGCATGATTTGCCAGTTCTCCGAACTGCACAGAGTTGTAACAACTGGTTCTACCAAACCGGTCTGAACTGGTAGAATACCACCCCCTGGATTGGACTAGATCAGCGGTCGCCAACTGGTGGGCCATGGCCCACTGGTGGGCCGCGAGAAAATTTTAGTGGGCTGCAGAGAAATCTCACCCCCAGAGCACCCGCATAAAGCAATTAATCCAGGCTGCACAGAAACACAAGGCTGAGCCACCCACATGGCCTGCGGGAACCCTCCCCATACACTCACTCACTGGCAAATTTGCCTGCTAAATTGGTATTTTTCCTTTTTCTGACCACCAACTCTTCTGCTGTGCCGGGAGATTTAGAATAGCTAGAAAGCAGGAAGTGGTTGGATTTCTTGCTTTCTAGCTAATCTTTAGATCTTTGGTTCTGCTTTTAAGCACAGCCGAACCTCCCTTAGGACTGAAGGTTCTATTATTCAGTGCAGACTCACAGCAAGCAAATTTTATGTGATAGACTCAGGTAGCCGACGGCAGATAGATAGATCACTGAATGATTCTGTGAGCAACTCAATCTGCCTGCTGTCCTTGCCTTATTTTGGGTAAAAGTTGCTCTTTTTTTAAAATAAAAAAATCAATATTTACATACATGGTGTGCTGTGAGTTAATTTTGTGAGTTTGCTTGCAGGCAAATTTTATGTGACAGACTCAGGTAGCTGATGCCAGAAAGATAGATCTCTGAATGAATCTGTGATTCTGTGAGCAACTCAATCTGCCTGACTGCTTTGCCTGATTTTGGGTAAAAGTTGCTCTTTTTTAATAAAAAAATTCAATATTTACATAAATATTTATAATATTTACATACAAGCCATGTCCAGCCAGTCACATGACCACCAAGCCACACCCACAAATTAGGCCACGCCCACAGAACCAGTTAGTGGTCCCTGGGATTTAAAATTATGAGTTTGGTGGTCCCTGAGGTCCAAAAGGTTGGCGACCCCTGGACTAGATGACCTAAAAGGTCCCTTCCAACTCTGTTAATCTGTAATCTGCTTTGGGATTTACATATAGAATAAGTGGAGTGTTAATCTTTCCTAGGAGCAAGCTACTACATCTCCATGCAATGAAAATAACTGTGCTAATAGTACTAATAATGAGTAAGATACACAGAGAAAAATATAGCAGAAGGATGGAAAGCTAATATACATTGTAATTGTGGTTTAGGAATCAATATACAAGAAATGAGAAATTTACCCAGTAAGTAGTAATATTAATCACAGCCATCCAAATCTATATTAGAACCAAAGCCCTGGAATTCAAAGTCTGCACAGTGCATTAGCAATTCCCATGTTGCTGTCTATTCAAGAGACAGCCAAGATTTCTGCTCTTCTTTTTCTGATAAAATTGGAAGATTACATTATCAGTCATCAAAGAAAGGGATAAATTATTTACTGCTTTTTAAAATGAAATTGGAGTTTTGTAAATAAAATTTCTGATGTAACCTATATATTATAAATTTGTACAGCCAGGACAGATCTAAAACCCAGACTTTAATTGCTAGACTTTCATTTTCAGAGGGTGAGTTGTTAAATCTCTGGTTCCAAAGAAAGACAGATTAGCAAATTTATGAGCCTGTGAAAATCTTACAATAGATGTGGTAGTCTTTAAGATTTTTAAGCGTTGTTCAGATTTTAAATTAAGTGGTGTTTTGAAAATAGCACATCTCTCTTACAGATTGGGTGATAAGTATTTAAAACCACCAGTTTGTTTGTACATAACAGGAATGAAATCATTTGAACATCCTGAACCAGAAATGGAATTAAAAGTAGATTTAGCTGTTCTGAAACCAGATTGAAAGGATGAAATGAACTGACTTTAAAAATAGCTTTAAAGAGGATATAGCATACTTTATATCAATCTTTTTTTCAAATTTAATACATTGGATCATAACAAACTGGGACATTTTGCATAATTAATATATAGCATATTGATTTTGGATAGAAAATATCCCAGAACATAGAGAACAGGAGCATCTTATTGGGGGATGAAAAAAGGGGAAGATTACTGTTTTTATTATATTGCTATCATTTTTTTCTAGAATAATAGTCAAAGACCTCCAGGGTTCATATAATTTCAAAAAAGTGTTCTAACAACATCTTCCTGCAATGGCAGAAAGTTAAAGATTTATTTCTTGATAAATTTCCCACAATGTTTCTTCATACCTAATGTAGCATCATGCCACTAGTTTCTCAAAGCTAAACTACACAATGGAAGGGCACATTGGAGGCCTGCTGCCCCAGGTGCTGAATCTAACCTATGGTCTTCTATGGTCCAGGTTCACAAATCCAACTTCATAATTGTATGTAACACATTAGTAGCTAAAAAACACAAAAACAAATGTCTCTTCTGTCCACATGGGCAGGTGTTTGTCACCTTAGTTTTTCTTTAGATGGAGCTTTCAGTAGCAGCAGCAGATGGCTTACAAAGCTTTTTGACTTTAATTTTGTTTCCAGCTACCTTAGTCAAGCTAGATTCCAGAATATGATAGGATAGATAGGATAGGTTAGGACAGAACAGGATAGAATAGCTTGATTGGCCAAGTGTGACTGGAGACATAAGGAATTTGTCTCCGGTACATAAGCTCTCAGTGTACATACATACAAACAACAAAATAATATAATCATAAAATACCAACAGAAGTAGTAAAAAAAGATGAGAAGGATAATAGCATCTTGGTGGTATCTATCATGACTTGAGGAATCAAAGACAAATCAAAGGTGGCCAATATCACCTATGTTAAAGAGTTGCACATTATTTATTGTTAGTTCATTTTTTTGCAAGCCATTAAAATGTTCTAAATAAATATGGAGACTGCTCTATTTGCCTTTCTTGCTTGTTTTTATTGTATCATTCCTCTATCAATGATCCTTGGCATAAAATGGTCCCTTCATATCCACCCTAAGTAGTTGATGAAAATAGTAGGTAGACTTTTACATCTTCCAGTCAGAACCCTTGAAGACATTTCTCTGACATCACCTGTGATGCCTTGTTGAAGAAGAGAAAATGGGGATATTTCCTAAAGCATTTGGTTTTATTGTTTTATCAGGTGGTAGCCCTTGTTTTAACATCTCTGGGCTTGGAAATTAAGTAGAGTCAGTATTTGGATAGAAAACCACCAAGGAACAAGTCTACACAGTGGAAAGTTGGTGGAACTTTCTGGAAGAAATCATTGTCAAACCATTTTTATATGATTGACAAGAAAACTGCAACAATCTGTCTGTATAGTCACCAAGAATTATACTCAGTACTGAGGGTGCCATTATCTTTTTATCTATATGGACATAGAGTTTTAAAGAGTATGATTGGACACCCAAGGATATTGGACATATGGATCATTTTCCAGGGCCCATTATTTATTTATGGAGACACAAGAATTAGTTATCTTGGCAAAAACTTTGAACTAACCAGGAGCTGTTGGCGAGTACTGTGAGGTAACTGAGGTAAGGAATATCTACTTTTTAAAATATGTTTTCATTCAGTATGTTGATAACCTCTTTCTAGATATTAGACAGTTGGCACTTGATCATTAATTTCAATAAGGATACAGCTTTCCATCTTTTTTCAAGCTATGTTCTGGATGCATCTCAGAGTTCCTACTAACAAGCTGTTTCATCAGCTGCTACTGTAAAAGTTAATGTTCAGATTTTGCACCTGTTCTAAACAGGCAATTCTCATGATGAAATACAGAGTAGGTTCCCACAAAGAACTATATTAATATTTTTTTCAAAAACAATTTGGAGAAATGAATAAATAGTGAGATGGCTAAGGTGTGGGGGTTGAAGTGAGATCATAAAGGATATTCCAATGGGCAGTAAAGATTATGAATGGGCAGTAAAATAGCTAAGGCAATTCAACGGCTGAATTCATGTGTACATGTTACACATGTTACTTTGCATGTTGTGTGCATATTTTCATTTTGATTTATAAACAGTTGATGATGGTTTAGCATTCCATGTAACTCCAGTGTTGTAGCTTGTTCAAGAAACCTTTTAACCAAGTCAATATAAACAAATGGGACAAAATAGGGCAATTTTTTCATCCAAAAGATAAGTGATGGGGTCTGAGTTGTTAATAACAAAGAAGTAGAACAAACATATGGTTGTGGTAGAAAATACAGTATTAAGATGGTTAATCTGTACTTGAAGAGACAACTTCCTTGTTTAGGTACCTTATAACGAGCTGGAAAATTGTATTGTCATTATGCAAATCCAGAGTGCAACTACACACTTTGAATATGAGAATAGGCCTAGCTGTTGCACCTTAAATAATGGAAAATAAGTAGGAGAAGGAAGCTAATTGTTCAGAGGTTTGAAGTAACTTTCTGAGGCATGGTTTGATGAGGCATGGTTTGACTTTCAAATTTTAAAATGTTAAAACAAAGTAAACTTGGCTGCTGAATTTTTTCCACGCTTTATCAGCAGTTTCCATGAGAGGCTCCTGCATTTTCTTCTGTGGAACAAAGTGTTTCTCTTCAATGAGAAGCACTGGGTTCTGCTCTTGGTCACATGACCAGGAGGAAGGTGACTTAGAATAGAATGGACGAGATGGTAAATTCCAGAAGATTCTCAAACCCTTACATAATTTGTTTCCAAAGTTCTACTGGGTTAGAGAGAATAAGAAGATAGTAAAAATTGTAAGGAGCACATGGTGGAAATTGGTAAGATTATGCATAATATGTAGATGAAAACACAGAAATTATATATATATATGTTCTGTCTCGCCTTTCCTCTTTCCCAAAATATGAAAGAGTACAAACTCACACCAACACAGGCAGGCAAGCTGACTCGGACTTCACAGAGTTAATTCTTTGGAACTGATAATATTCTTGGCATTCCCACATGTCCTGCCTGCCAAGTCCAAACTGATAAAGTTTTACTCACAGAAAATCACAAAGCAGTCCACAAAAATAGTCATTCACGAAAAAAATCTGAAGTAAGATTAAACTTTGCCTGGTACAAAGTTTCAGGAGAAAACACACCCACTTTTATCCCCTGTGGGGTGTGGCTCAATGACTCAGCTCACTCTCTGACCCTCCCACGCCTCCTACGTTGCTGGTCACGTTTCTCCCTAGGACGCTGCTTAGGATCGAGCCAACACTCTTCCTCTTTACTCCCTGTCAGGGGCTGCTCCGATATGCCTTCCTCCTGATTAATCTCAGGCTGTTCCTCTTGGTTGTCTGATGGAACCTGAGGCATTATCAGGGAGGAAGGTCCTGGGGAGGAAGGCATTCCCAGTTTCTCCTCCTCATCTTCCAGGTCCTCTTCCTCTGACAGCATAGGCTCAGGAATCGGGGCCACAACATATATATATCTCATTATATAGCTGATGTGAAAAGAGAAAAAAATCCAGAAGAAATTCAGGACAGACACTCCTGTGCTAATGTAAAGTGTGCTTTGGCTGGTAGATGAGATGTATAAAGACATTAGAGAGTAGCACGAAATGAAGATATTAATGGCTAAGTATCACCATAATTACAACGTACTTCAGAATCTGAAGTTGTGTATGTTTTAAAAGTACTGAAATGGAGCTCATACAAGGTATATGTTATGACCCAGGACGTGGTACAAAGGCAACACAGTCAGATGCTCCACAAAAGTCCCTTTATTATCTCCAATTTTGCCCTCAATGTTCAGGCTACCTTCTGGCTGGAGAAAAACTCTCCCAGGATCAGCCTTTGACTGCAGAAAATTAAGTCCAAACAAGCCAAACTAAAATAATTAGTTTGTCAGGGCAGGAGCAAGAATTTCAGACTTGAAAGCACAGCAAAACTCACACAGTTGGGAACACAGGTGAGCCATGACAACACAAGATAAAGTCACGTTTGCTCTCAACAGCCTGCCGCACGCAGCTTGCCTTGTTTATAAACTGTGTTCCCAGCTGTGGCTAATGAAGGGAATCAAGGCCCTTTCCTTCCCCATAAGCCATGCAACCGATGTTGCCCTCTTCTCCATTCCTCCCTGTGTGCCCTAGGATGAAGAGGGGATGGGCCTGGGTCTTCCTCTGAATTTCCTCTCCTTTGTTTTACCTCTCCCCTGCTCTGCCCAGCAGGACTTTGCCCTTCCCCAGTTTCCTCCACAGCCAACAGAGCTACATTCCCACTTCCTGTCAGATGTTTGGCTTCCTCCTCAGATTCAGACTCTGACAGGGCATGACAATATATCATGCTCGAGGGGCTTCCCTTTATAATCTATTTGCTTCTGTGAGAAACAGAACACTAAAGTTCTTTAATCACTCATTGATCTAATCTTTTAGGCTTTGTTGTAGCCACCCCACTTCAATCCATGACTAGCCAACATTGGCCCATCTCAGAGAAGCAAGATTAGATTTGATTAGAGCTTGGATAGGAAATTATCAGGAAATCACACAAAGCTGCTGAATAACAGAGTAGCAGAGTTGGAAGGGACCTTGGAGGTCTTCAACCCCTGGAAATCCTATAAATTTCAGACAAAAGGCAGTCCAGTCTCTTGTTTAAAACGTGCAGTGATGGAGCAGCCACAACTCCTAGAGGCAAGCCATTCCACTGGTTAATTGTTCTAATTTTGGGGAAATTTTCCTTAGTTCTAGCTAGAATTTATTTCCTCTTGTAGGTGATGAAAATATTCATACACAAAAGAAACCCATGTGATATCTTTAATTTGTTAAAAATAAACTTTTAGATTATATGCTTTAAAAAAAATAACATAACTTGCATGTGGTGGTCTTTCTTTTTTCAATTGTTAGCTGTCTATTTTCATACGAGAACCAGCATTAGCTGCTTTAATTCTAAGAAATTAATTCAATTTCTCTTGGCAGAACTATGAGATGCTTCAGTTGCTTGCATCACAAACAGGAAAACAATATAGAAAAGAAAGGTATGAAAGGCTGAGGGGCATGTTTAAAGGCCAAATAAGAAATATTATCTAACAGTTTTTAAAGCAGGATTTCTAGTTATTTACATGTTCATAGTAAAAGCAAAAAAAAAGTTTAGGGAATTATTCTTTCCAAGAGCATAAAGTCAATTTAGAGATGATCAACTCTTCTTCTCTCAAGGAAATAACTGCAATCTAAACAAATGGGAATGGAGAGTCTTGAAGGGATCTCAGAGTAGAGAAGAACGTTGGATAAATTTGAGATCCTAAGATTATGATTTCCACAGACAAGATCTCAAATACCACAGGAAACAAGTACTACTATTCAAGATGGTTGTACTTCCGTTTCCCAGAAAATAAAAGACTCACCTAATGAAATGTTGTGAGAGCAGGGAAAGTAATTTCATCTCTTTAAAAAAAAATAATTTGAGCTCTTATAATTAGGATATCTAATTATGTCTGTGATCAAGAATAAGATTGCTGTTTCAAGAGAGCCTTTGTTGTTTCATTCACTGAAAGGTTTTCTTCTAGTTAATTTGGAAAATAGTACTTTTAATGTGCTAAGGAAGAATATTTGTAGCTCATAGCTGAAATGAGGGGGTTCTCTGAGCTTGGTTGTTTTCTTGCAGATGTTTCATTACCCAAACTAGGTTACCTCATCACCAGCGTTAGTAAGTAATGGGCGTTACAGTGTATGATGATGTTACTTAGTTTGGGTAGTGAATCATCTATAAGAAAACAATCAACCAACAGGAGCACCAAGGACCCCTAAACAATCTCTATGAACATATGTTTACAAAGGGTGAACACCTAATGCAAGGCACCAGTCATGCATAAATGCAGTCAAACATTATTCTGTCAATAGTGATATTAATAAATACAGAACAAGTTAACTCCACTCCTCTATTCATTGCAGAATACCTTATGCCACCAGACTTGAAATTCTAGACCTAGAAAACCTAGAACTACGCCGCCTTCAGTCCGATATAAAATCATACAGTGCAATGTCCTACCTGTCAATGAATACTTCAGCTTCAACCATAACAATACAAGAGCAAACTATAGATACAAACTCAAGGTTCATTGCCCCAAACTTGATTGCAGGAAATACTTCTTCAGCAACAGAGTGGTCAATGTCTGGAATACTCTACCTGACTCTGTGGTTTCTTCCCCAAACCCCAAAAACTTTAACCTTAGACTGTCTACTATTGACCTCACCCCTTTCCTAAGAGGTCTGTAGGGGGTGTGCACAAGCACACCAACGTGCCTACTGTCCCTGTCCTATTGTTTTTTTAATTTTTTAAATTTTTTTATATGTATCCGTGTATTCATAACTATGTTTTTACTTATACCTATTATCTTGTAAGCAATTGACAAACCAAACAAATAAATAAAAGAAATAAATGCCCAGTACAAAGACACTGTAAACATTTGGTAGAAGTGAGATCATATTGTTATGGATAGCTACTTAAGTAATGATTAACCCATGGGACTACTAAAGCCTTGTCATTCTTAATGTTAGGATTTTCTCCCTTAAGTAGAGCTGGAAGTAATGTCTCTTGAGAGTTAACAAAGAGGAGTTGGAAGCTGTTTCAATTGCAATAAAATGTTTCATTGAGAGCCAGTATGGAACAAGAAATCAAAACAGATGTTAGAGATGATTCATCACTCTTGTCTCCCATTAACTGAGATGAAAAGTGTGAGACCATATGTAGTTGAAAATTATAATAATTATAATCATGATTAAACTCGCTAAGCTATAAACCACGTTTTCCAATATCTGAGTTCATGACATGTTAAGCCAACATCAAATATATCACTTTATGTTAAGCACAATATGTTAAGCCAACATACTGATAAGACTGAAGGCCTTGCAAGAGAAACGCTGTCGTCATTCATCCTGAGGTGGTACTTCATTCCAATAGGTCTTCTGGCCAATATTGACAATCCATTCATTATCTATTTCCCAGATTAATTCTTATTTGTCAATCTTTTTCAGGTTCTGTTTTATTTTATTGGCCTTTTTCCACCTGCCATCTACAGATTTTTCTCCTCTCTCAAGTTCTGTGCTAGAGAACTAGAGAAAGATGTATAAAGAGATTAACCTGCAGAGTCTGGAAAGTGACTGGAAAGAAAGTGATTCAAGAAGTAAGGTTCTCTTAAATACAAATATATTATGCACTTGTTAAGCAACTGGTAAAATTACTGTTGCATACTGAATGTTCCAAGGATTGAGGATTTTCAGGAATCCCAGACTGCAGATTAACCCCTTTATACATCTTTCTCTAGTTTCCTGGAAGATCTGTTGGAATGAAGTGGCACTTCAGGGTGGGTGACTTCAGAGTTTCTTTTGCAATGGCTTCAGTCTTGTCAATACATTGGCTTAACACATTGTGCTTAACATAAAGTGGCACATTTGATGTAGCTTTAACGACCTTTATGAACTCATGTTGTGGTTTGTAAAACTGGTTTACAACTTAGCGTTATGCATGAGACAGATCTCTTTAGCTTGTTAAATAGACCAGATTTGTTTAACTTGTAGTTCAACCTATTGCTTAGCAAAGGGCATGAATGTAGAAGCCAATAAATGTGCAAGACAGCATCTCCTGCAGTCTTAATGGAGGGAATTAGCAGAGCAAACCAAATTATCTGCTATGAGAAAAAAACATCATTACTATTTTAATACAGCTGGCTTAATCACAATCGGTAGGATTGTCTAAGTGCTCCAGCATTTCAAACTGTATCAAAGTGAGCTATTAGCAATTTCATCTGAGATTATTGAATTAAGAATAAACTGAGTATCTTATTATACCATTTGTTTTGTGTAATTCCTGGCACACACTTCAGTAATTGATGAGAAAGAGATTACCTGGGCTTAACATTTACTGTCTAGATACTCTAAATGTACCTTGCTGAAGATAGATGAATGCAACAATATTCTCATAATTACATAGTGAACAATTACAAGTAGTGAGTATAGAAAAAAAAAACACAGTAACAGTGGATAGAATTTTTTTTCTGAAACAATATACAGTAGGAGAGTGATTTAGACTGGGTTCAATATAAACTTTTTTGGTGCAACACAAAATCAGTTAAGAGAACACAGTGACATACAATGTGGGCAGGGCCATGGATCAAATGATTTAAACAAGCAAACTCACTCTTAGGAGATCTACAGATTTATACATCAAACAACTGCAATCTATGCAACCTCAGTTGTTGTGGAACCTCCTTTGGGTTTCACAAACACACTCATTGAAGTGGTAAATTTGGATAGAGAAATCTGTGTTCTCTCCTTGCACTTCTAAATTCATTTAATATCAAGTATCTGTTACATCATTTTTTTAAGGAAACAATCTTACTTGAGTAAATTGTAATGTTGATGAAACAGACATCAACATTCTTGGTCAACTGGACCACATTTAATAAGTGCAGTTATTCCTAGCATGGAGAAAAATATATTGTCCATTCTTGTCCATATTAAAGATGAACAGATCTATTAAAAGAAGGAAGAATCCTTCTTATGCTGAAAATAAGCATCATTAGATATAAGAATTTAAGCCCAAGCACTGATTCAAGTATTTTTAAGTTCAATTTTATATAGCCCTACATTATATTTTCTAAATTTATATCTTAAGTCTTTCCACAATTCATTAAATTAATTCTTCACATTCATCATTCTAATCAAAACATGACTTAAATGAAATTCTTGCTTGTTCTGAGTGTGGATTCATAAATAAATGTCAGCTTATAAATACATGTCTTACATACTATGAGACCATCAGCCCAGCAAGTCACTATGGAGAGACTAACTGCATCTGACTCTAGAGTTACAAATAATGGATGCTAACTACAGAGGAGATTTGATAAATTTGGAAGAATATTGCTCATAAGGACTGGCCTCTTAGCCCCATATCAAGAGGGGTTCATTGGTTTGGGTAGATGAAGTGATTCATGTCTCAGCGGGCCAAGTTTGTAAGATGCTGACAAAGTTAAACCATTTCAGACATGTTTAGTACTCAGATAGGAGACCATTAGAAAAACCCATGTGTGTAGGTTGGACTGGGAAGTTGAAAAATATATCCCAGAAGAAAGTAATGACAAGCTACTTTTACATTGCTGCCAATGTCCATGTAGTCATTAGCAATCAAGCTTGATTTAAAGGATTTTTGTTAATCCTGTAAAGTATGCATCTTCTGGTAATCATAACTTTTATTAGATAACTTTGAGATAATCATCATCCATGCCTTGTCTACCAAACGAAAAGATCATGCATCTTCAAAAAGTTTTATACCATACTAACTTATATCACTCCACATGACTGAAACATTGTTCTTGTGGTGAAGAAAATGTAAGAAATTTGCCTCCCTCCCCCCAAGGCTTCATGGTTTATTTGCCACTGTAGAGAGAGAAATCTTTGGTATCTGGTGGCTTCATATAACATATATGGAGAGCTGGAGTACAATGGATGGAAATATTATAATGGCAGGCACTGATATTTATAGAAGTGAGAAGAGAATGTATTTTCCCTTATATTATAATAGGTCATGTAACTGTCGTGCATTTCCATGCTACTCTCCCATTCTCAACAATAGTGATTGTTGGGGGTTTCAGCAATTACAAAAGAAAGTTATGGGCCACATATAGAAGTAGGCTGTAAAGTATTATAGAGAAGCTCTCGAAGATTCAGTGACATAACACTGATGTTCATTAGTAGAAATCTTTATTTTATACATTGGCCCAAAACTCACTCATCTATTTGTCAAGATCGTAACTGCATGATGAGTTTGCTAACAACTTGTTTGTGTAATCCTGATAACGTTTGAAGTTATACTAATACCCAAGAGATGAACGAAGCTCAAAGCATTCACTTTTTTTTGTTTATGTCTATCTCACATGATTCAGTATGGAGAAAAAAGCAAGATGCTCTCACATCTTTAGAGACCTCCTGTCAGACAGAGAAATCACTGGCTACTCTCTCTGCACTCTCTAAATCATGTGCTGTCAGCAAGAATTATGAATGCCTTGGTCATTTTAAAACTCAATACTGTAACAGCCTTCTAAAGGCTGTCAAATTCTTGGAAATTTATAGCACACTTGGATGACCACAAAACTCATTACAAGCACTTCCAGACTTTGAAGAGTTCCCCTAGCTCAGTGACCTTATTTTCCCTCTTTCTACTTCTTGAATATTTGTTCAATAGACTTACTGTGGCAGGCTAATTACCTCCAAGAAGTTACAGGCTATTATACCAGGCTAAGGAACAATGGCTCAGATCAAGGAAAGCAGCTCATTGGCAAAAGACATAGGAATGACTGTCCAATTTTAACCACTGTGCATGCATACTTGAATCAAACATGGATACATGGAATGGAATGGAATAGAATAGAAGAGAAGAGAAGAGAAGAGAAGAGAAGAGTTGGAAGGGACCTTGGAGGTCTTCTAGTCCAACCCCTGGCAGGAAACCCTATATCATTTCAGACAAATGGTTGTCAAATCTCTTTTTAAAGACTTCCAGTGTTGGAGCATTTACAACTTCTGGAGGCCAGTTGTTCTACTGATTAATTGTTCTAACTGTCAGGAAATTTCTCCTTAGTTTTAGGTTGCTTCTCTCCTTGATTAGTTTCCAACCATTGCTTCTAGTCCTGCCCTTAGGTGCTTTAGAGAATAGCTTGACTCCCTTTTCTTTGTGGCAGCCCCTGAGAAATCTTAACACAGCTATCATATCAGCCCTAGTCCTTCTTTTTAAACTAGACATACCCAATTCCAGCAACCGTGCTTTACATTAGTTAATATGGAACATTCCTTGGTTGCCTGTTTTACCCATTGAGATGACAGTCAGGTAGTAATAATAATTATGTTCCATTAAATCAGTGTTTCTCAACCTTCCTAATGCCGTGACCCTTTAATACAGTTCCTCATGTTGTGGTGACCCCCAACCATGAAATTATGGCTTGGTTCCTAAGACCATCAAAAAAATATGTGTTTTCAGAGGGTCTTAGGTGACCCCTGTGAAAGGGTCGTTTGACCCCCAAAGGGGTCATGACCCACAGGTTGAGAACCACTGCATTAAATGTTTGGATAGAGAAATGTGGGACAATTTGCACTGTCCTTGCTCCCTATCACAACATATTGAGTGAATTCATATTGCATATGACTAGGCTTTTACTTCCAGAGTCATACTAGGATGCTGAAAAGTATTTTCTTAAGGAAGGTTCATATCTGCCCATCAACGGCAGATTGCCTCGTCAACAGTTCTAGCCACAAGCTAAATAAATAAATGTCAACAGTCCAACAAAATTAAATCTGTGAGTAAGATTGCTCCAATTGGATACAGTGTCAAACTTGATTTTAATGAGGGCCGGACCAGGGTTGTGTTTGACCTTGGGGGCCGGCATGGGAATGGCCAGCTTGATGTCACTCATATCGGTGGAGCCTGTGGTGGCCTGAGTTTTCTGCCAGCAAAAACAGGCTCCTGAGCTCTGTTTTTGGCTGTGATGCCCTCCTGCAGCCTTCTGCCAATGAAAACGGAGCTTGGGTGTAGGCCACGTGTGCCCCCCTGGCCCCATTTTTGGCCACAAATGGAGCTCCATTTTTACTGGCAGAGGGCTGCAGGAGGCCATTGCAGCCAAAAACAGACCCTGGGAGTGTCACACGTGGCCCTCCCAAGCTCCATTTTCTCTGGCAGAGGCACTGCGGGCCAGTCCTTTGCAGGGTGGCCCTATGGGCAAGATCTAAGCACCCATGAGCCAGATCTGGCCCCTGGGCCTTGATTTTGACACCCCTGGGCTAGGGTATAGCTCTACAAAACTCACACGTGTTCAGTTCGCCCTCCATTTAAAATGTCCCAAATTCAACATGGTACCTACAGGATGCAAGGTCTTCTTTAAAAAAATTTTTTTTCTTTTCTTTTCTTTTTTAAACAAGCACCTGTCACTTGGTTCTATAGTTGGGCAGCTATAGAAATCGAATAAATAATAAACAAAACTTCCTTTTTTATCACCATCAGGAGATGATTCTAAATAGTGAGGCTCCAAGTCAGAGGCTTACAGCTCCTTAAAAAACAAGAAAGGAAACAGGAATTTTGAACATATGCTTCTGTGTACCAAAATATGAAATAATTCTGATGCAATGGATATACCCATCAGAAAGAAAAGATGGAATGACAGAGGTATAAACAGAATTGAAAACTTCAGGACTGCACAAAGTGAGGAATAAACATCCTCTTTTTAAAACAGCTAACAGGAGGGAAGATGTTGCCTGTAGTCCAGGTATATAAGTATGCAGAAGTATAAGTATGCATATTTAAATTATACTGCATATTCCTTCCCCACATTGTTATATGAAACCCCTGGTGTTTTAGCCCATCGCTGTATATTCTTCACATTTCCTTGCTTCGGAGAAGCACATGGGCTAGACTGAGGGAATGGGAACATTTCCCCTTCTCCATGTTGTCCTAATGTGATGCTTTTCCACATTCCATTACAAACATTTGGAGAGGAAAAACTGAATTCCTTTTTTTAGGCAGCACACATTTTAAAAATTATTCAGTCAATGTACATCAGATTTTAGTGAAGCTCAGCCTTCCTCTGCTATTCATTAAATCAGGATTTTTTTTAAACTTTAGGCTCTTTGTGCAAGTCTGAAAACAAACCAGTTCATTAAACTTGATGCAACTCTTAAAGCATTCATATTTTTTTTTTTAATCTAAACTCATGAGGAAGTTGGAAAAATAATGACTGCTGTAATGAATACCAGGTAGACCCAAAGCACTCCTCCAAATATTATTTTCACTTATTCTTTTATTCTCTAGAACAGTGGTTCTCAATCTGTGGGTCGTGACCCCTTTGGGGGTCAAACGACCCTTTCACAGGGGTCACTTAAGACCATTGGAAAACACATATTTTCAATGGTCTTAGGAACCAAGCCATAATTTTATGGTTGGGGGTCACCACAACATGAGGAACTGTATTAAAGGGCCACGGCATTAGGAAGGTTGAGAACCACTGCTCTAGAATATTCTCTGTGCTTATGAGTTGTTGGAAGTTAAAACCCACCCCCTCCTAGAAAAATGAAATATTTTACGATACATTAAAAAGGCAGAATATTTTCTCTAAAAGAGAAGTAGAAACTCAGAGAGGCAGAAACTCAGCCCCCCCCTCCTTTGTTAATGGGCCATTAATGCCTGGGGCAGTCTATTCTACATAACAAAGATCTATCTCCTTCAGGCAGAGCCATTTAATTGCCTAATGAAAGCATCACCCAGCAAGTTTCAACCAAACTTAGCACACAGACAACCTACAAAGTTACCCCTGCATGGCCCCATGGGAGAGTGACAACCATTCAGGATACTGTTAGTTAAGTTTTTCTGGAACCCTGACAGATACATTTCTTGCCACAGGAACAGGAAGCAAGTTCAAAGCCCAACAGAGGATACAAATATATTTCACTCTCCATTCCATGTGTTCAGTTACCCAGAATCACACATGTTTGGTGGTTCTACTTCACCATTAAACCATCTTTCCAACCAGCCTCCATGTTTCCAGTGCTTCCCACTTGGAACTGAACCCAGATGGACATTTCTTCCAATAGAGTCATGCATAAACCGATTGTGGTGGCCATCAGGTAACAAGAAAACATTAAAGCCGTGGATATGAAAAAGAGGTGACAAATATGTCTGGGTGAAAAAACATAAAGTTCTCATTGCGGGATGGAAACAGTTAAATGATACCCTGAGGAAACAGCATGTTCATTTTTCCTGTTCATGGCAGCTATTGAAATCCAGAATCCTTGTTTTCTTGTTTTTGTAGGTGATTAGATTACGCAACTTCACATGCAAATGTTAAAAAGAGTTGTTCTGAAAGATTCTCTCTGCTTTTTAATGAGCAATTAGCATTTATAAGAGGAAATCATGAAATGGGGGTCAAGATAGGCTAAAACTCAAGGAGGCAGAATACATTCGTTCTTTAAAGCCGCTTTGCATAGAAAAAAGTAATTGTTGCAGACAAACCTTTCTATTTTAAAACAAAAACAAAAAACTACAGCTGGCTTTGAAAAAGGAACTTGTGAGGATTTAGAGACCAAATACAAGAATTGTTATTTTTGTTTTCCTCAGTGCAATGACTGATTAAAAGCCTCTCTATATAGAATATGTTCAGCTGCTGATGAAACTGTGAAATGAATTTTGATGATGGATATCAGAAAAATATTATTTATGTATGACTAAGATTTCTGTGCTGCTCCATTACTGCTGGGCTCTGAATGTCTTAGAAGAACTGGAGATCAAACCAAGAGACAAAATCGATACTATATAAAAAAGGTACCATCTATTGGGGAGGCACAAATTTACACCTCTTCCCCCCCAGGTCTTGTCGAATGGGGTGTTTTTATACCTCCCCCAAGACAGTAGGGAGGAAGCAGCCTGGATATGGGAGAAGCTATTCAGAAGGGAGAAGGGGGATCATCCTTCAAATATCTGTTTTGTAGGGCGGGGGCATATACAGATGAAAGTCTGATACAACAAGCCCTTTTCTCCCCGTTCTCACTGGAGGGAGAGATTCATTCCAGGGCACATGAAGTATAGTTTTGTTTAATCTAGGGCAGTGGTGGCTAACCATTTTGGGCTGCTGTGCCAAAAATAGTGCATGCACCAGCGTGCACGCACTCGTGAGCCCAGACTGTAATGCGCACCCCCTCCCTACGCCCCCTGCGCTTCTGCATGCAATTCCCCCCCTCCTGCCTCACAGCTGATTTTTCGGCTGGTTTGAAGCCTTTTTCGGCCTCCCAGAGGCTTGTAAAAAGCCTCTGCAAGGCTTTTCAGGACAAATTATAGACTCATTTCATCACTTCTGGTATTACAGGAAATGACGAAACGAGCCTACAATTCATCCAGAAAAGCCTTGCAGAGGCTTTTTACAAGCCTCTGGGAAGCCGAAAAAGGCCTCAAATCAACCGAAAAAAATCAGCTCTGAGGCGCATGCATGCTCAGTGCAGTAAGTTTGCCAGCGGCTTGAGTGCCAGCGCAAATGGCTCTGTGTGCCACTTGTGGCACACGTGCCATAGGTTCACCATCATGGATGTAGGGATTCTCAAACTCTGAGACAATTCCTTAAAGTAAGTAATTGGTTTATATCACACCCAATAAAATTAATTCATTGGGATTATGGTTAAACATGAACTAAATATACCAGTTTGTTTTCTGCCTCAAATAAAACAATTATATAGAGCTAGCACATCTGGACAGCAAAAATCCAGAGAACTGTAAAGAAAACCACAAAGAAATATTCTGTAACATAAATGACAAAATTCAAGAATACAATCATGATGGTAATTCAAAGAATCCCTGACCTCTTTGCTAAGAAAATAAAACAGATGAAAAACCTATTTGAGGAAAAACCTAGGAGAAGGTAGTACAGGCTGTTCTCGACTTACAAAAGTTCACTTAGTGACAGTTCAAAGTTACAATGTCACTGAAAAAAGTGATTTATGACCAATTTTCACACATACGACCATTGTAGCATCCCCATGGTCACATTATTAAAATTAGGATGCTGGGCAACTGATTCATTATTTATGTCCTGGGGTCATGTGATTACCTTTTGTGATCTCTTGACAAGCAAAGCCAATGCAAAAGCCAGATTCACTTAACAACCCTGTTAATAATTTAGTGATTCACTTAACAACTGTGGCAAGAAAGTTCGTAAAAATGGGGCAAAATTCACTTAATAACTGTCTCAGCAACAGAAATTTTGGACTCAGTTGTGGTCATAAATTGAGGACTCTACCTGTAATGCCCCAACTCTAAGCTTGACGAAGCCAAGACAAACATTTTATTGAGACTCTCACCCTCCTCCCCACAAGTCTTTGTTTTAACAGTTTATTCATACATACATACATAAGTGCTTTGTGAATAGTATACTGCCTGGATCATTTTTCTTACCCTAATGTGCCGGGGTGGGGCGTGGAGAGCCAAACGGAGCATCTGAGGGCTGTAACCGGTCCCCGGAGGCTCCATTTTGGCCTGCAATGGACTGGGGGATGCCCACAAAGGGCCAAATGGAGTGTCAGAGTCCTTAGGAACTTCATTTTGGCCAGCAGCCTATAAGGAGACTGCTTGCTAGATCTTCACAAGGTAAATGACCTAGTGAGGCAGGTTAGGAGAGGGGAAGCAACTGTGGGGATCATGAGGCATTTCAATGGGTCGGGGAGGCCTTGGGTGGTCTTAGGCAGATGCCTGTTCCATCAGTAGCACCTGCCCATGGCCTTCCCCATCTGTAATATCTTATGTGCACTTAACGAGCCTCACATTCAATTAGCGAATGCGTGGGCGAAAGGAGGGAGTGATCCTGTTCAAGGTATGAGATTCACTCCCACGAATCCTTGGTTTATGAATGGAATAGCAAGCTCCACTACATTAGTAACTCAAGGACTATCTGTAAGGCACACGCCTTGGATCTAATCCATGAAACATTTTTCAAACATACATAAAAACATACATGCCTATGTGCACGTTGAGGACTACGTTCTTCTGAACTTAGCCCATTTTTTCCCCCCAATAAAAATTCCTAGGATGTAGTTTCAGCAAACACTTTTGGCTTGGCAAGCCTACTTGGGAGTATAAGAACAAACAAACTGGAGTCCATGTGGGTTTTTTTAGTTATATAGAAAAGATCCCAGGGTATTTTCAAGGTCTGCCAAGATCATCTTGGTCTACCCTTCTAAAAGGGAAACCTGATTATGTGAACAATAATGTGCTTTGGCAGTTTTAAGGCTTTACTTCTTTCTTTGCCCTGTGCTAAAGCAAGCAACCTTTCCTATATCGAGAGATCTACAGACAGCAACCAATTATACAATCCTACCTAGGTTTGCGAGTACCAGAGAAAATTTATTCACATAGATATACACACTCAAAATTAAAGGAGTTTTCTTCTGGCTAAGTGACTATACAAATACAAAATAGTCGTTTCTCCTTCTTAAAAAAAAGAAAGGGGGCAGAAATATCCAAAACTAAGTTCGTTATATTAAACAAGATCTTCCTTTTCGATCAAGAAAGAGAAACACTGAATTAGAGGTATATACATTGTGTAGCTGTATAAAGAAAGTAAGTGATGTTATGAAAATAAATGCAGTTATATTAAAAAAAATCAAACTACAGTAAGAAAACAACACAAAGAAAGCAAACGGAATGGTTTTAAGAAGAAATGGAATGGGACACAGTCTGAGTGTTTGGCATATACTGCAAAAATGCAGCAATCTTGAGTTCTTGGAAGAAAGATAAGGTATAAATCTAACAACAATAACAACAAAAGGCACATTTGTCAAGGGAACAACTCGCTGAAGGTTTGCAAATAAAACTGCAAAAGAAGGACATTTTTCAACATAGGTTTTATTGTGCCTTTAACCTGCCTCCTTAAAATATTACAAGGCAAGCTAAAATGGTAACCTTCTATTGCAACTCTCTTCTTATTGCTTTAAGAGGAAAAGATGGGGTATCTGTAAGATACTTCTAGATTTATAGCAGTAAAAGCATGTTCAATCTCCTTAGCACATGACCCAAACTTCATAGTAATTACTCTTTGCAGAATTCCCAGTTAGTATGGCCAGCTTTAGAATTAAGGGAGCGGGAGTCCCAATAGATTATCGGATAGAGATGATTTCTACAGAATGCAATATATGATAGCTTAACATGGAGAAAGAAGCGTTACATGATCACATTTTCCTCTGAATGTCTTCCAAGCTTTTATAAATGTAGAATCTGAAGGAAATAAACAATTACCATATAAATATTAGTAAGACTGATCTCCATGATAATGTTAGTTAATATTCTAGCTTTAACATTTCTGGACTAAACGGAAGATGCAGTGTTTCAAAAACTTGGCAACCTTAAGATGCTTGGACCAACTCCCAGAACTCAGCATTTTACAGTTGTCAAGTTTGAGAAATGCTGCCCTAAAGGCAGCTTATTGTCTCACTGGAGTCCATCTCAAAATCACCTCACAAAGGATGAGTCAGTGTATTCCAATATTCTCTGTGACTTCAGAATACAGCTGGTCCTTGATTTACAACATTCCATTTAGTGACCATTCAGAGTTACAACAGCACTGAAAAAAGTGACTTATGACCATTTTTCACACTTATGACCATTGCAGCCTCCCCATGGTCATGTGATTTTCATTCGGGTGCTTGACAACTGATTCACATTTATGCAGTGTCCCAAGTGTCATGGGATACCCCTTTGCGACCTTTTGACAAGCAAAGTCAATGGGAAATCAGATTCACTTAACAACCGGGTTACTAATTTAAGAACTGAAGTGATTCACTTAACAAATGTGGTGAGACAAGTCATAAAATGACTCACTTTAACAAATTTCTCACTTAGCAACATAAATTTGGGGCCCAATTGTGGTCGTAAGTTGAGGACTACCTGTACTTAGAGTAAGATCTGGCCTTAGCTTTTCCACTCTCCTTCCCTTCCCTTCCAGTAGGCTGAATTTCAGCATTCAGGATATCTTACGAACAAAAATAAGCCACATGAAGATTCTCTTGTTGTGATGTTATCATGACCCTTGATAACAAGGGGTAGAGCAACCCTTGTTTATCTATTTTATTTTATTTGGCCTGCTAGAAAGTTTTATCCTCTTCAAGTCTAGTGCAACTGCCTTTACAACTACATGTTAAACAGAGATATCTAACCATTAACTCCAAGCCTCTGCATTGTATGGCTTCAGCACATTTTTAAAAACACGCCGGAAATGTTGCTATACGATTAAAGCAATTTTTTGTTCATTTCTCTTTTACAAACTAAATTAAAAAGTGAAATTTTGTGGCAGACCAAGATCCTTTAAAATGTATACTCATGTTCCTCTGACCTTAGGGGAATGTGCCCTACCAATAATTTTGAATGGCACATTTTAAAATCTGGTTTTTAAGTGGCTTTTCTTTCTTCCCTCACCACTAATAGACTTCTCTTGTTCTCATGGGCATACAGTTGGATTCTTTGTCCTGCATGGAATTGATGGGGCATGTCAGGACCTGGGATCAGCTAGTTACAGACTGGTGCAGGCCTGCTTCCTCTGACTACTCTTCTCCACCGCCCTTCTGGAAACATAGCAAGCAGATCAATAATTAATGACTAACTGCTTGATTAGCAGAGGATTAAACAAATTGTTCAAACCATTTGCTTAGATTCATCCAGCAGTGATCTCACCACACATTAAGGGGAGCGACAGGACTTAATTTATCCCACTAGCACATACCACTCTGACAGGAAAAACAAAGCTAGGAATATTTCAGTTTTTCCCCTAATTTATCCTGTATTGAAGTGTTGGAAGAAAATCCATCTCGTTCAGTTCCAAACTGGAAGAAAGACACTGGAAACATGGAGGTTAATAGGAAAGATGATAGGAAAGATGAAGTAAAACCACCTGTGATTCTGGGTAGCTGACAAATGGAGTTGAGAGTGGTGGGTTTTTATACCTTCTTTGGGCTTTGTACTTGAGCTTCCTGTTCCTGTGCAAGAACATGTCCTTTAATATTCTATTGGCTGTTGTCAGATTTCTATGGCATCATGTAGAGGTCATGTAGGGGTTATAGCTGGCTCTATAGGCAAAAGAGGAAATGAAAATCCTAGGTGTTTGTGCTAATTTTGTCAACCTTTTGTTTGTTGCTTATCTGAGCTCCCAGGTGAAGTTTGGACTGCTCTGGGGGTCATGCAATAAAGGGGTTGTGTTCTGAAAGGGTGCTGGGCAATTCCTACTTGGCTAATCCTGTATTGTATCTTGGGGCTGCTTCTAATCTTATCACTCTGCCTTTTTTAGCTTTGCTGCAAGGAGTTTCCAAATATCCTGTCTTGAATGAATCACCAAATCTGCATTTCTAAAAACTGGCCTCCTCAGTTTTTGTTTGGGGGGGTATTAAGAAAGACTGAGTCTGCTTTCTGTCTTTGAGAGCATGTTTCTCCATTTCTCCTTTAGGGAAATATAATATTCTGCCTTTTTAATATTTCCCAAAATATTTCATTCTTCTGGAGGGCAAGTACTGACTTTCTACAGAAGTAATAAGGACAGTGCCCAATCACTGTCTCATTACTGGGACAGAATTAGATTAAAGCATCAAAATTTATGCCAGCGATTATTATTATTAGTTTGCCAATTCAAGGTCTAGAGAAGGAACATCCAACCCACAATCCATGGGCTTCATGTGGCCCTGGGTAGCCCCACAAGATCGTACACTTGTAAGATTATTGTCTGATTTTAGTGACATTAATGTACATTAACTATATTATACATTTTATATGCAATTCAAGTCAATTTCTCTTGACACAGTGTGGCCTAGGCAAGCCAAAAGGTTTGACACCCCTGATCTAGAGGACCGAAAGTTAGAATGGCTATAAGGAAAGAGTTCTAGGTCAATTTTTGTTTTCAAATGCTATACGGACTGGATTCAGCTATTCTATGTTGTAGAAAATGTGTCACAGTAAAGTGAAAAACATAATAGCAAGTATTTGCCTGCATTTTTAACTTGGAAATAAACACATTCATACCATAATGGCTGCTCTAAACCAAGAAATCATGTTTTAGCACTATACATGAGCTAACATTTGCTCATAAAGCCTGTACAAGAGCAAAAATTTTCACTGTAATTAGAAAATGAGCCCAATCTCCCCTCTCTTTTCCCTTTTCTTGAATATTCTTGGCCTAAAACTACCTGTGGTCTTATAGGTTCTGGGTTTATAGTCACCAATATAGAAAATGGTACAGAAAAAGAAAGAAAATAGGATTGAACCCAAACTATTTTTGAATAGCACTTTCTAATTTCATTCAATTCCAATTTCACCCAACAGTGAAAATGAAATCAGACTTCATGATGTTGTTGTTTGCTATATCATTCCTCATCTTTAACTCTTAATTTTTTCTGATAGTTATTATACCATTTGCTTTTCTATTATCCTCTTGTAAAATCCAGTCTCATCATCTATGTCCAAAATCCTAGAGCATGGGGGCTTATCCACAGTGTTCAAAGTGTAGCAAGAGATGGTTTTATAATCACTGTCATCTCCATCTCCTCCTCCTCCTCCTTTTTCTCCTTTCTCTTGCTTCATTACAGAGCCTGCCTGTTTTGTATTACACTTGCCTAGTTTTTTAGTCAGCTTGTCACAGAGCCTTATGATGATTATGACTGAGAGGAAGTGACTGGCTCAAAATCACCCAACTGGGGACCATGTCTAAGGCAGAACCACTGCCTGGATCTCCCTACTGTTTATCAGATAACCACTACACCACACTGGTTTACTAAATGACTTTATGATACTATCTGTTCTTTTTAAAAGTCACCCAAATGGTTCATTCTATAGCTTTCTAGATAGTCTATTCCTAGGACCGGTTTTTCTTGTGCCCCATGCTTAGGAGGCACAGGAATGTGAAGCTTTTGCTGCTGGCAGAAGCTAATCAAAGTATTACTCTATTGGTTATCTTTTAAAGAACAGAGGGGAAAATGTGACAACTCAGCTCTGACAAGCAGAGATTGGAAATTCTTATCAAGCAAGCTTCAAGTTATACTGTTAGAGAGGAAGAATAAAAATAAACTGAATTGTGGAAAGACACACACACACACACACACACACACACACACACACACAGCAGGGATAGCAAGGGTGACAGTGTAGGACTGGTGGGTACGGAATTAGCCATTTGGCAGCATCTTGCAATAACCAGCCAAGAGTCTACTATCAGCTATATAGACCATCTGGAACTTTAACTCAGTTTACTTCAAAGTGGGTGAAATTTCTAAAAACAGTTACTTAAGTTTGATATAGCAAGTAATCGATTGATCATGTGCCACTACTTTGGTGCTGGCTATGGGTGACCACATAGAATTTTTTTTCTAGGATTACCTGTTTCAGTTTTGATCGTCGGATCTTCCAATGTTGTCCCTATCACCACTGCAATTGAGTCCCTCTATCTTGCTCCTGATCATCCTCTTCCCTGGAGATTGATACAGATTACAAATGAGGCCTTTGATGTTCAGGTCTCCAAAAATAATGGGGACATATCTGGACTAGAGAGCATGTTGTGGGTGCAGTCACAAAATTGCTGCAATGAGAAATTTGTTTATTGACAATATGGGTATCTGGCAGACATGGCTCATTGCAGAAATGGCTTTTCTCTTAATTTTTTTTTTCATTTGAACTCTTTTGCAGTAGGGGCAAAAGAGGTTGGCTTGGACTCTTATTCACATAGTTATAACTCTGAAAGAAACATGATTCATTAGGATTTAATATCCATCTTCATGTAATGAAGGGAGAGAAAAGTATCATTTGTATTGGCCTAAAGCAAGTTAGAATACAATAATAAGTTGTCTAAAAAGAAGACAGATTAGCACAGCAGATTATTTGCTACTTGCGGTGTTTGAACACTTCAATTAACACACTGATAGTTAGGACTGTCAGTGATTTGGCAATGTCACTAAGCTCCAACATTTATATACACTGTGCTATAAGGTCAGCTCATCCAAAGCATGAATGATCATCTCAATCCCTTTTCTGAGTGCTGAAAGAGGAAGTGCTATGAACATCCTGCAACATGTTATCTTCTGAATTACTGGATCTATTCCACTCCAAATTCCAAATAGAAAATCAGTCCCTCTCAGGACTACAGGGTGGGGTAGGATGAGGTGGGTGTCCCTGGTTACAGAAGTTGCATTTTCTGTAGTCCCAACCCCTATTTGCCTCTTTTCATTTTCATCTGTCTCCACTTGCAGTGCACAACAAGCAATAAACACCAGAAAATTAGCTTTGGAAATAATAACTTCCTGCATTTGTCATTGAATTTCACTTCCTAATCATGCTGTTATGGCTGTTATCCCAACACACTGCATGAATCATTAAGAGCTACTACCATTATTCTATAATTAGGAAGTTCTGTGAGAGTTTTTAATGAAAACATCCAAATATTTTGAATCCAGGTATATGGGATGGAATGCATCCAAGGAAAAGTCAAGTTCTTTGAGTGATCTACCATGGATTATATTTACCTCATGGCTTCTTTATTTTATTCCTGGTTACTCTGGGATGAGTAGATTCTGAACACATGAAAGGAAAACATAAAGGGGCATATGTAATCTATCCTGAACTGAACAAGCTGTATCTTTTCCTTTATTTATGGATTTCAGAAAAGAAGAATATGAAAGACTGATTTGTATCAAATTAAAAATTTAATATGTTTAAGTAAGCATTATTTTCTCTGGATGAGAACAGCAACCTAATCTTTCAGGAAAGGGACATTCCCTGCTCTACTTAGCAGGGGTGGGATTCTACCAGTTCGCACCTATTCGCTAGAACCTGTTGTTAACATTCTAAGCAGTTCCGAGAACTGGTTGTTAGAAGAAATTACTGGCCTAATCCTGTAAGGAAGGCAGGAAGGAAACATTCTGGTGTTGCTTACAGAAAGTGCCTCTTCATTAACCGTTATTACATTCTTGGCAGGACTAGACTTCCTGTCTCAGGAACATCTCTGGAGTTTTTTTCCCTCCTTTGCTGGTACTTTGCTTGTGCGGAGTGATCATTCAAAATTACAATGGCACTGAAAAAAGTGACTTATGACTGTTTTTCACACTTACGACTGTTGCAGCATCCCCACAATCATGAGAGGCCAGGCGAGGAGATGCGTGCCTCAATGTGAGTGATGTTGAGTTGGCCATACCCAGCCAGTCACATGACCACCAAGCCATGCCCACCAACTAAGCCACACCCACAGAACCGGTTGTTAAAAAATTTGAATCCCACCCCTACTACTTAGGAATTAAAAATATTGAAACTGGGCCCATTTATATGCAGGCAGCCTATGGACATTTTCTTCACAACCAGAAAACAGCTCAAACCTAGTGCCTTCTAGGTGGTTCCAATACAACTATTAGTCACCTAACCATAACTATTGGTAGTGGAAAATTTAGCCTCATATAACTGGAGGAACTACCATTTTCTGTGAATCTGCCAGAGCATGGGGAAAAGAACAGGGACTTTCCAAATATGCATCTCTATTTATTCTTATTCTTTTGTATGTTTACAGATAGAAGTCAGGTCTCCCTTATCCAGGGGTTTTCATCAACCTTTAAACATCTCCTTCTCAATAACTACATAAGCCTGAGTGTTGGCCCACAAGAGAAAAACCTTTAATTCTGAGGTGATGACATCATTCCAAGTCCATCAGGACAATTCGGCCTACCAAAGTTGCCAAATGAGAAGGCGATGTTTGAACTTCGCTCTGCTGTGCATTGATCTAACATCATTTTGACTTGAGCTAGGAGACAGTGTATGCTAAATTGGCATGCTATTAATCAAGCACTGAAGACCTTGCTTCCCTGTGTGGATTTTTGGCGCAGACAAGGTCTTTTCTGCAGCAAACAAGAACTTCAGTATTAATGCCTACTCTTGTTTTTGTAAACAGAGCACATAATTTCACTGCCATTGTGGCAACGACTAAGGACACCATACAGATATAAAAGGAACTGTGTGAATTGTTCATAGATGATATGGCCTACAGCAAAAGATGTATTCCTTAAAGTGGCTTTCTCCAATCAAGCACATTGGACTGTTAGAAGAGAGTCCAGAGTTCGAACCCAGGCTGGGTCACCCAAAGAACACACAGGGCAAGCCACTTGGAGCAGAGGCAAAGTTTATTTGAGAGCATAATGTGAAGTACAGCGATCAAAGTTTGCGACTAAGTTACAATTGTCAAGTGATTACCTTTATACATTTCCTCTGTTCTGTTCACGCTTTCCGGAAACAGAGCATACCTTGCAGGAATTATTGGAAACTGCAATTAACTGGGTGGTCAAATGGGGGCATGGTGGTTAGTTTGTGGCATTTTTCCATTCATTTACCATATCAACTGGCTTTTTGCTTAATTAATATTGATGCTGGGAATGATAGGCACCCAGTAGAAGGGATCCTTTTATTAATACATGTGATATCTGTTATGTACCTGAATGGGCTGCAACCTTTGGCTAATCTAAACCACTTTATGTGTGTACAGGGCGGGTTTATAATGACCATTCTTTTATAATGATCGAGTTATTAATGTCTGCCAACTTCCTGTCAGTTTTGTGCAGAGTCTGTTCTATATTAACATACTTGTAATCCTGTAATCTGATTGGTCCACCGACTCAGCTTACTGATTGGCCCATTTTCCCTATTCTGATTGGACCATATTTACCACCTTACGATTGGTCTGGCTAGACGGCGGGAGATTCAAGGAGCCATCATTGGCCGCTAGCTGCAAGCAGCCATCAATAAAAGAGGCTGCTGAGGCCCGCGGTTTACACAGATTTTAAGAACTAAATAAAGAGCTGAAAGTCACACTGGTCTCCAGTCTCTTTTCCCGCGATCTAACAGAGTCAAACTCGGCTGAAAGCTCAGAAAGGTCTTTGTTTTGTGACCTAGAGTTTCCTGGAGTCAGGTATGGGCAAGATTAGTGTGTGGTCTGGCTAGAAGATATCATGGACACTTTTACTTTCTAACAGTACAATTCCATAAATTCTGACATGACTATGATTTGTGTCTATTTCTGCTAAGGAAAAAGAGGGCTAGTCGCCTTGTCCCATACAGCTTGAAGGAATTGCTGGGAAAAGATCTGGAGAAGCCTATTAAAGAGATTCTCAATAGACTGGCTCTATTTTCTCTGTATATCAAATTGATAAAAGAAAAGAAAAAAGCTAAATTAGGGAATTTTCAGAACAATCTGATTCATATAAAGTTTAATTAAATATATACATAAAACTCAGAAGGAATATACCTGGATAGCCTGGGTAAGAATGTTAAGACTCAAAAAAATGTATGCAACATCCTAAATAAAAAACCATTTTAGAGTCATAAATCCAAAACACAGATTCAAATGGTTGTTTATGCTTTCGACAGATGTCCATTTCAACAAAGAATAGAATAGAATAGAATAGAATAGAATAGAATAGAATAGAATAGAATAGAATAGAATAGAATAGAATAGAATTTTTTATTGGCCAAGTGTGATTGGACACACAAGGAATTTGTCTTGGTGCAAATGCTCTCAGTATACATAAAAGAAAAGATACAATCATCAAGAGTCAAGAATCATAAGGTACAACACTTAATGATAGTCATAGGGTACAATAAGCAATCAAACCATACTAGGAAACAATCAATAAAAATCATTAGGATACAAGGGACAAAGTTACAGTCACAAGTGGGAGGGGATGGGTGATAAGGAGTGATGAGAAGATTAATAGTAGTAGACAGCAAAGACTTACCTAAATGGTAACAAAGAAAGGAGCCAAATCTCTAAAATCAGTCTATATGCTTATTTTTTGTTTTACACTCCTTAAAAATGCCTATTAATGTCTGCAATATTTTACTTCTATGTTTTATCCAAATATTTACATTCTTTTTTTCCAAGGCAGATGTCGTACAATAAAGTTTGCATATGATTAAACTAGCATATAAGCTAATTAAAGAATACAACACCCAATTATTTTATGAGAAACACAACAAAAGTAATTCAGAGTCTGGGTAAATCATGAGGAGTTAATCTCCAGTGAGCTTTTAAACTGGAGAGTTTGCATGTAATAATAGTGGGACAAAAGGACCCCAGGGAACACTGTCTTCAGAATTAAGATTGTTGGTTATAATACAGAGTTCCCCAACCTTTCTGGCTTTGTGGTCCAGTGAGGGAGGGGGGAGAGGGGTTCCACCCTAGCAATGAGCAAGCATGCATGCTGCTTGTGCAAGTGGGGACATAGGCATGGACACACATTCCACTTCCTTGGCCCGGTTCCAAATGGCTCAAGGCCCAGTAGTGGGTGGTGGCCAGCTAGCTGGGGACCCCCTGTTATAACAATACAGGTAGTCCTCCACTTATGACCACAACTGAGCCCAAAAGTTTGGCTGCTAAGTGAAACAGTTAAGTGAGTTTACAACATTTTGCAACCTTTTAAATGTCGCAAAGGCTGTTGAACGAATCACTACAGTTGTTAGGCTAGTAACATGGTGGTTAAGAACGTTGGTGGCGGCATTCTCAAAACTGTGTCTACTATAAGTGTGTGTGTGCGTGTGCGTGTGTTAGTGTGTGTATCAAAGCTAAGCATGCTTTGGAAAAGAGCCACGAGCTCTGAAGTGCTTCTTTTCATTTGTTTTCAAAACCTACACAGCGCCCATATAGTATTTTTTTCCTTTACCAACCATATCACAACCTACTTTGTATTCCGGCAATGTCTTGTTTAGACAGTTCTAAACACCTTCATTAATGCTCCATAGTATGGCAAAAACATTAAGCCTGCCCTCCTATTGCTAACCCTTTAATAAAAATTCCCAGGAGTCCTCTTTAATCAGCCACAAAATGACTTACCTGCTGATTTCTGCAGAGCCCCCCCGCTCTGTTAATGGAATAAAATCAGTCTAAGCCTTTCTTTCTTTATTGTCCAGTTGCACCAGGTGATTCCGAACTCATTTTGCATTTCACATGTGATTCATTCCTGATTGCAATATGTTGAACAGAAAATAGTAGCCAAGTTCAGCATTTAATGAAAGGTGTAATACATCAAGAAATTATTCAAGGTCTGCAGTTAGCGGATTTTGCTCCCTGATAAGACTTGATGCTATTTATATAGAGTAAATGGCAACAGAAGGTGCTGCGAACCAGTGAGCCATGCAATGCTGTAAAATACTTGAGTGTCGGGGGGGGGAAGGCTGAAAGCCCCTGGCCTGTAATGACATTGAACAGAATGCAAGCCAGCAAAAGCAGGCATATGTCTGAGCTCATGAAGCATGATTTTGACAAATGATTGGTTTAATACATCTTGCAATAAATTCGTCCTACTGCAAAGAGCACAGCATAAAGACCTCTATCAACACCCAAAGAAACTTGTGCATTCCTATGTAATGAAACTGTTTGAGAAATGTCACAAAGAGTTGCTAAGTAGTTAATACATTCAGCACATATATGGAAAGGATCATTGAAGTTTTAATAGATTAATAGCAGCCTACTGTGCCTCTGCTCCATCACTTCTTTTGCTTGCCTGTGAGATGTTTTTTTTTTTAATATAGTCCCTTTTCTCTGTTCCTCTTGTGATATTTTTATTGAAATTAAGGAATCTATAAATATTTTATTTTCCTTTACCCACCGTGTTTATCAATCCCTTGGACTCATGATCAATGCCTTCATGTTTTTGTATTGATGTTTCACATCCCAAGCTGTCATTCCTTCACTTCACTTTTAGTCTTAACAGGAGTCTTAACAAAAGTTTGCAAGCTATATTTTGTTTAATCTACTTATCTACTTTTATTCAACACCTTTTTATCCAGTCCTTTTGTACTAACTTGAATGGTGAAAGTATTACCCATAAAGCATCATTCAATACCTCTTTTATTCAGTCTTCTTCTCCTTGTACTTCCTTGAATAAAGCATTATCTGTGCTCCTTTATAGCCATTCATTAGAAAGAGAAATCATTTTTCTTTGGGTGTGTTCTGTGCTGATCAGGGCAATTGTTAGTTTTACATTGATCAAAAACATTGCCACAACTTGAACATAAGTGCCAAAAGGGACACGTTATGGACACGAACACTTTGAAATGTTTGTGTTTAGGTTTGGTTGAGGATACCACCCTTCAGCAAACACAGATTGCATTTTGCGCTAATTCCTAAGCCAGAGTTTCTGGCCAAGGTGACAGCTGTGACGCAGAGTAGGAAAACTTGTTTAATGCATGTGTAAATATTTGAAATGCCAGCATAGATGTCTGCTGTCTCTGCACAACTTGGGCAAGAAGCCTACTCAGCTATTAAAACCATAATTCAAGGCAGCTGCTCAGTGGTGAGATTCAATTTTTTTTTACTACCAGTTCTGTGGGTGTGGCGGGGGAGGATACTGTAAAATCTCCAGTCAGAGGTGACATTTGCTGGTTCTCTGAACTACTCAAAAGTTCCGCTACTGGTTCTCCAGAACTGGTCAGAACCTGCTGAATACCACCTCTGCAGTTGCTCCACTTTTCTAACTTGGGTGCCTTCCAGATGTGTGGGCTTCAATGTCCAGGATTTGCAACCAATATGGCTATTGTTCTGAAAGCAAAGAATTGAATAACAGAATTGGAGGAAACCTTGGAGGTCTTCTAGTCCAACTCCCTGCTCAAGCAGGCGACCCTATATCAAGGGTCTTCAACCTTGGTAAGTTGAAGACTTGTGGACGTCAACTCCCAGAATTTCTGAGCTAACATGACGGGAGGAGGACTTCTGGGAGTTGAAGTCCATAAGTCTTAAAGCTGTCAAATTTGAAGACCCCTGACCTATATCATTTTGGATGAATGGCTTCTTAAAAACCTCCAGTGATGTAAGACTCACAACTTCTGAAGGGAAGCCACTGGTCCAGTTCTACTGGTTAATTGTTCTCACTATCAGGAAATTTCTCCTCAGTTCTAGGTTGGTTCTCTCCTCGATTAGTTTCCACTCATTGCTTCTTGTCCCGCCCTCAGGTGCTTTGGAGAATAGTTTGACTCCCTCTTCTTTGTTGCAATCCCTCAAATATTAGAACACTGCTATCATGTCTCCCCTAGTCCTTCTTTTCACTAGAACACTGCTATCATGTCTCCCCTAGTCCTTCTTTTCACTAGAACACTGCTATCATGTCTCCCCTAGTCCTTCTTTTCACTAGAACACTGCTATCATGTCTCCCCTAGTCCTTCTTTTCACTAGACTAAACACACCCAGTTCCTGCATTTGTTCTTCACGTTTTAGCCTTCAGCCCCCTAATCATCTTTGTTGCTGTTCTCTGCATTGTTTCCAAAATCTCAACATCTTTTTTATACTGTGGTGACCAAAACTGGATGAAGTATTCCAAGTGTGATCTTTCCACTTCCAAGTGTCATCAAGTGAGGTGCTCATATCTGAGGAGCACTTATTCATGGGCAGTCTTTCTGAACTTTCAGATAGATTGGATCAGAACTCCAGTCTGGCTGGCAATTGGAGAAGTGGTAATTGCATGCATCCAGAGGGCACATGGTTGGTGGAAGTTTAGATATATAGATGGTCTCTGTTAGGAATTGATAGTCACCTAACAGTTGGGTTGGAAATATATAAACCAGGATAGACATTTAATACTGTCTCTTTAAGGGAATGCTAAAATTGTAATTGGGTATGGTTCCTCAAACAGCCATAAGATGGAGCCAGAAACCTGGGTTGTTTAGTCCTGTTGTTGATAGTTGCTAGTTGGCCGATGTTCTGATGTTGGCTGTTTTTAGTTCTTGAATTTTTCCCTATTTACTGTTGCCTGATAGTTGTTCTTCTTGGATTTGATGTGAGTCTATTTACTGAACTGTTTATGATACTGGACTTTGTTTTTGGATTATCCCTGATCTGACTGCTTTAACCGTGAATGACTTGGACTGTTAGTTGAACTTTGTTTAACCGTTTACTGGAAGTAAAAACTTACATTTTACTATTCAGTGTATCTGTGTGCTGGTTGTGTGTTATTCAACATCACTCTCACTATGTCTCCCTGTGTGCACTCATTCTCCTAACGGGGAATTACCTCAACACTCGTTATGGGCCCAGGCCATACCAGACTCAGATAACTGAGAGTTAGTGTGAATATACAGTACTTTATACAGACAGCTGTTTACTGTTTAATTGTGGGTTACTGTCCTGGTAAAGATGGCACAAGAGCCGTCACAAGTCTATCACTGATAACCCAGTTGGATGGAACAAACTAGGTTTCCTGGTCTATGAAGTGCAGTCTACTTCTGCATAAGGAAGGGTTATGGAATTCAGTTCAGAATCCACTGGATGTAAATGCTTGGGATCCAGATGATGAGGACGATGCCAAGAAGCTTGAACGAGCTCTTTGTATAATTGGACTAACACTGAGTGACCAGCAGCTAATCCATATTCGTGGAGAAGAGTCTGCTGCTAGGTGTTGGGAGAATTTGAAGAGGATTTATGTTCGTGACAGTGTAGAAGCACACATACATCTTACACGTAAACTGTTTAAAGCACATCTTCTGAAAGGTGGAGATATGTTAGCTCATTTGAACTTCATGAAAAGAACTTTTCAGGAGCTACATGAAAAGGAACTGATATTTTCAGAGCTGCATAAGTTTACATCATTCTTTCCTCACTGGATGAAAGCTATGACGATTACATATCTTCACTGGAAGTTCTACTCAGAGATAAATTGATATTGACTGAAATAACCTGGTGATTATTAGAAGAGGCAAGAAGATGGCTGGATAGGGACCAACTGAGAAAGAAACAACCACAAGAAGAGGATTTGTCTTCAACTGCCTATACTGTTAAATAATTTTATTCTTGTGGAGCTAGAAGACATATAGCAAGATTCTGTAAGAAGGGAAAACAACAGAATAATGGTAATCACCAGAAGGCTAAGAAGAATGTTAATTTAGCTATGTATAGCAATTTAACTATAAACCATGATTTGTGGGTAGTTGATAGTGGAGCATCGCAGTGCATTACTAAAAATAGAGAGAGGTTTGTAACAATGTCCCCGAGTAAGGAACATGTGTCATTGGCAAATGAATGGAAGATGAAAGCATCTGGTGAAGGTACTACATATTGTTCATATGTAAATGAGCATTTAACTATGCTATATGTGCCTAAACTAAAATTTAATTTGTTATCAATAAGGGCTTTAGTTAACATTGGTTATATAATAACCTTTAGGGGAGATAACTGTTTAATAGAGAAAGAGGGTAAAAATATTACTGCTACTTTAGAGAATGGTTTATATGTTATACATGATGACCAGTTGCAGATGGTTAACTCAGTTTATAACAATGTTAAGCCACATGACGAATGCATACATTTACTACAAAGATGTCTGGGGCACATTAATTTCAAAATGTTGAAACAAACTGTTGAATTGTCAGAGGAAGTAAAATTAAAACCCTGTAGTAAGTACTTAAACTGTAATGCCTGTAGTCAGGAGAAAAGCAAGGTTACTCCAGCAAACAAACTTAATGGGTTTAAGACCAAAGAACCTTTAGAGGTTGTGTTTGCTGACATAATTGGTCCTAAGAAACCAAGTTTAGGAGGTACCTGCTATATTTTGAATATAATGGACCATAACTCACGGTATGGTTTCTGCTATCTCATCAAAAACAAAACAGAAACATCCCAACATTTCTTTAATTGGCTGAGGTTTGCTGAGAGAAAAATAAAACATAGGGTAATTACGTGAGTTACTGATAACAGGACTGAGTTTATTAACAATAGATTCCAAACTATGTTAAAATTGGCTGGTGTCAAGCATAACATTACAAGCCATGGCTTGCACTATGTTATCTGATTCAGGTTTGCCTGAAACACTGTGGGGTGAGGCCATAATGTGTAGCAACCATGTGTTGAACAATGTAGTGAACACAACAACTGGTGAATTGCTATTCACTCGGTGGCATGGCAGAAAACCAAATTTAAGTTATCTACACACATTTGGAGCTCCAGCATGGGTGCATATTCCCTCACAAGTAAGACTGAAAGGGCAATGTAGAGCTAGGAAATTATTTTTCATAGGTTACGAGGCCAACCATAGGTTGTTTAGACTTTGGGATCCAGGCACAGCTAACTTTTACTGTAGCGTTAGTGCTAAATTTCTTGAGCACATTGGAAACTTGAACAGGAATACAACAGTGATGTTGTAATTGACACCCAAGTAGTCCCTAAAGATGAAATGATTAAACCATCAATAGCCATTAAAGAGGAAGAACAGAGGCACAGGAGGAGGTAGGAGAACAGGCACAGGAGGAAGTACAACAGGAGCAGGTGGAACAAGAGTCCACCAGTTAGCCCTGTATTACGGAGATGTTCAACCCGAGTAACACGACCACCTGATAGATATCAGGCTAGTGTTGTATGCCAGGTGAATACAGTTCCTGGTTACTATAATGAATTGAAACTGTATCCTGCTAAGGATCAGGCTGCTTGGCAGGAAGCAATGGATAAGGAGTTGAAATCCTTACAAAGGTTGAAGTATATGAAAATGTCAGGTTACCACCAGGTAAACATGCCATAGGGTGTAAGTGGATTTATAAACTGAAGACAGGTGTGAATCGGACTGTTACCCATAAAGCCAGGTTAGTAGCACAAGGGTTCAATCAGACAGCAAACAACTACGATGAGGTGTTTGTGCCTAGTCTAAAGGCTACAACATTATGAGCAGCATTAGTGTGGGCAGTTGAGGAGAAATCCATTATACATCATTTAGATGTAGAGATGGGATATCTGCATGCACTGTTGCAACACACTATATATTTAAAGAAACCTTTAGGTATCAAAAATGATAAAACAGCTGATTGCTGGAGATTGAAAAAGAGTCTTCATGGCTTGACGCAATCAGGATATGAGTGGAACCAGTGTATAGTTAAGGAATTAACTGAGACAGGTTTTTTAGCTGGCATGGCTGATCCATGTTTATTTAAAAAGGAAAATGATGGTGTAGTTTTGTTGTTGCTATTGTTTACTGATGACATAGCATTAATCACCAAAACTGAACAAGAAGCCACTGAGTTAATTTCACTATTAGAAAAGAAATTTAAAATAAAACAGTTAGGTGAAATTAAACAATATCTTGGTTTAAAGATAGATAAAACTAGAGGAGGATACAAATCTCATAGGCAGATAAAATTACAGTGTTAACCAATTAGCTAGGTTTAATGCTGAGTCAACTAAAAGGCACTGGCAAGCTGCTAAACATGTGTTAAGATATCTGAAACAAACAATGCATTATGCATTATATTTGGAGCCTAAGGATGAACTAAGTCTAACTGCATATGCAAGTTTTGCTACAGACATAAATACACGTAAATGTACGTCAAGTACTGTAGTATGGTGTTTCTCCAACAATACAACCTCCACCAATAGGAAGACCCAGCATGTTTTCTAGGCATAAAATGAAATTAAGCCCCTCCCCCCAAATTTAGGCCTATTTTAAAACATGCAAAATGGGGGAAAGGGTGGGGGGACTTGCCGTTAGGAGCGCCCCACAGGCAGCAATTCCTCGCCACTAGCTGCTCCTAATGGGTGATCATGGCAGAGCGCGGAGAGCTCCCTACTCCTGCCAAGCACCTTTGTGGCAGACCCAAGACCTTCAGCACCCGCCGCTGTTGATTTCCCTTCTGCCCATGCCGCCACCGCGTTTGGAGCTGCCACTTATATAAACCAGGATAGACATTTAATACTATCTTTAAGGGAATGTTAAAATTGTAATTGGGTGTGGTTCCTCAAACGGCCATAAGATGGAGCCAGAAACCTAGGTTGTTTAGTCCTGTTGTTGATAGTTGCTAGTTGGTTCTGATGTTCACTGTTTTTGGTTCCTGAATTTTCCCTATTTACTGTTGCCTGATTGTTGTTCTTCTTGGTTTTGATGTGAGTCTATTTACTGAACTGTTTATGATACTGGACTTCATTTTTGGATTATCCCTGAACTGTCTGCTTTAACCGTGAATGACTTGGACTGTTTATTGAACTTTGCTTAACTGTTTACTGGAAGTAAAAACCTACATTTTACTATTCAGTGTATCTGTCTGCTGGTCATGTGTTATTCAACATTACTCTCACTATGTCAGTCTCCAAGACAACTTCCCATACTGTCCAGAACAGCTTAGTTTGAAATAACATGTTTTGTTAAGCCCCAACTGATCAACTTACCAGCAGAAAAATATTGTAACTTGACAACTGGCTCTATATAATATACCTTTGCTTGTGTATTCAATTAGCTGAAGGCCAAATATGTGCCTGAAATATTTCTTTACAACAATAATCTGAATCTTGAAATATGTGGTACCATGACAACCACAGTGTGTTTCCTTTCATGCCATTGTACATTGCTGTATGTTGTTAACAAAAGCATTTCAGAATAGCAATTTCAAAGAGCCATACACACAATTTTAAATGAGGTAGTTGGGGGCAGAAATAAATGACCAAAAACATCTGATTCCAAAATACTCATCTAGAGAAAGGATGCTTGACTGCAGCATAATATTGTAGGGTTCCAGGTCTGCGTTGGCTTCCTTCTGCTTGGCTGAGTCACTCTGCTGTTTGAATCCATACTGATTATTTGATTGGGTCTATCATTATCTGTGCAGAGATGTCATAGCAGGGTCCACTTTCAGATGAGGCCTACTTCTGCTTTGGGGTGGGGTGCCTCCTTTCAGCTTGAAGATTGTTACTGATTAGTGACCATCTATTTGGAGGGAGGATAAACCTCCTGCAGTTCAGTGGTAGGTCATTGTTTCCTGCAGAAGGTTCATGATTCAGTCAAGTTCAGAGAAATTTGAAATGGGGCATTGAGAGATCTGCAGTCATTGTAGGGAAAACTGAGCTACTTAACCCTGATACAATATATGGCACTACCTTCCTTTCTTCATACAATGCAGAATTCTTGCCTTTTGCTATTAAAAGCAAACCAAGGCTTGGTTTACGTAAGAGTTTAACTATGCTCCATTAAATAATATGTGTAATATAATAAATGTAAAATAATATGTGTAATATTAATATTAAATAAAATGTGTTAACTTGCACAATATATTAGGCCTTGCTTTAATATAAGTCCTATTTCATATGTTATGAGCAGATCCTCTTTTTGATAGGCTCCTTGTCTAGTATGGGTCTTTTTCCCTGTTCCGAATCGAGCCCATTGCAGATGCATCCCATATCTGAAATTGGCTTAAGAAACAACTGGAAGCAGCCTTAGAGACAAGCAGTTTACTACATTTGTCAGGGTTTACCCAATGTAACAAGCCAATAAATATGGTTAATAACCACAAAGACTTCATTCACATAGCAAATGAAAACCAAACCAAACCAAAATAGCCTTATTGTGTGAAATAGGTCTAAAAGTGCCACTCAGTTTGAACTTGCATATTAAAACCAAATACAAATGTGGCACTCTGCCAATCTGAGTGCCAAAAATGTATACATAAATGCTCCCTTAAAAAAAGAAAGAAATTCTTGAAATTGTTCTGCTCACATTCCTTTTTGCATCATGGGAAAAAAATCTATCCATCCTGGTTCTGTCATCTTGAGGTGAGAATCAGCATCAGGAATGAGATGCAAATGCAGGCTTTTTACGAAGAGGAAGTGGAGGAAGGAGTACATAGATAATATCCATGCTAAATTAGGTTTGCCCTAAAAGTAAATATTTTCTATTCTTATCATGTGCAATGCTGAAAAAAGAACACTGTTAATATTAGTTTTCTGTTCTGATGAAATGCTGTCATGCAACTAGAGGAGATTCTCCAAAGACGGATACAATAAAATAGTCTTGTCCTTACAAGTCATAAAATTCCTGGTCCTGATTTTTACATTCCTTCCCTTGGATGAATCTGCTGATGCATGAAATAACTAATTTTTAATTCAACAACCTCTGCTAGACAGCTTCAGGGTCTCTTGAGGTATGGCCTTTACGCCTTTCCTCTTATTCCTCATACACTTCAGTTGTGATGCAGCCAAAATTTTAACATTTTTGCCATTTGTACGATTAGAGCTCCATAACGCTCGGAGAGGGCTATTTTCCATTTTCCTTTAGGAAATTCTTGCATCAGCTACCTCTCTCCTACAGTTTAACCTCTGCTATCTAAATCCCTCTAAGCAATTTTATCAATAAACTTGGTTTTAATCCTTCGAGTCAGTCTCACAATCCCTGTTGGTTTGTTTTTTTAATCTGTTTACTTTCCTTGCTTAGGTGAACAATTGCCTCTAGACAAGATGGGCAGGACACAAATCAATCAAATAGATAAATAAATAGTCTGCACTAAATTCATTATCCACTTTGGCCATTTCATGGCCATGGAAACATATGGCCCCCTCATTCTTCAATCAGGAGGAAAGTACATTGACGTAGTAAGCTTTGTCCTTTACCATTATTCAAGGATAAACTGGCTAGCAATTGCTACCCAGAGTACACATTAGGGCAATTATTTAGGTGATTCAATGATTGGTATATTCCTGGCTCTCCTTCCCCTCCTGCCCACCATCTCCTACTGTTGGAAAAAAACAACCGCTACTTGTTGTTCTGAACATGTGGGTGTCTGTGACGAGGGACATGGTTTGACATTCAAGATGTCATTTTTATTTTCTTAGGTATTTTGACATTTTTTCTCCGGAGAAGGCTCTGAAAAGATCGAAAGAAAGAGAATGAGTGGTGATAGACTGCCTTGATGCATGCCCCAGTTGATCAAGATCAGCATGGAGAAAAACTATTTATGTAGCCACTAAGGGTCATCTACAACTTATTACAAAGCTCACAATGTGTTCTTTAGAGGAGAATAAGAATCTGTGCACATGCTTGAAAGCAGCTCCTTGAAAGGTTTTCTCTAATCCTAAATTTCACTGTGTTGTGGAATTTTGTGAGTTACAAATCCAGTTTCTTTAGAAATACATATATCTAAACCATTTTTTAAAAAAAAAAACCACACATGCTAATTATCAAGGAGGAAATTTGATTACCACTGATTTTCATAGAACCGGAGAACTGTAAATAAAAATGCATCTATTTTATTTTTAAAACTGCAACTCGGACTTTCTATGCTTGTGGAACGGGCTTCCCAGATAAATACAAATGCTATGTGTCACCTTTCTGCTCTTGCAAGAACAACAATACATGATATTTGATCATGCGCTAAGAATAGCAATACAGCCAGGGATCTATTTATTAATGAGTGACCACTGAACACCTTGGGTGTGGTGTGGATAAACTGCCAAGAAAGCAGCTCAAAAAATGAAGGAATGTTGGTAAAGACTTACCTAAGTGACATATGGGTGGCATGACTGGAAAATCTTCAGGAGTAAAGGTGTAATCACATGTAGGAGGTATCATTAGTAAATATAGGAGACAAAAAAGGGTTGGGTAGTAAACTTTAAAAAAAAATCAGACTAGAAAAGCTCCTTTGCAACTGGCTGTTAATAAAAGGGGAATAGTTCAGTTTTCTATCCCATGGAAGGGAATTCAAGTGTCTCTAATTAATAGCAATAGCATTTAAGACTTATATACTGTTATATATAGTGCTTTACAGCACTGTCTAAGCATTTTACAGAGTCAGTAGATTGTCCCCAACAATCTGGGTCCTCATTTTACTGACCTCAGAAAGATGGAAGGTTGAGTCAACCTTGAGCTGGTCAGGATCAAACTCCTGGCAATGGGGAGAATCAGCCTGCAATACTGCATTCTAACCACTGCACCACCATGGCTCTTAATTAAATGAAATTAAATTAAACCTAAATAAGGAAAGGTGTGGGCTAAGAACTGGGATCGTGGCATTCTAATAACAGAATTAACTGCAAAGAATGTGCTGGTTTGCCATTTTGAATATTTTTTTTTTAATGGAGTGTTTCCTTCCTAAAATAGAAAACAGCAACATAAAAATTGTTTCTAATAAAATAAAGCCCACAACCCTTCACCACCACAAACCTCCAACTCAAAGTACTTCCCCAGACAGAAAACAAACTATTAGCAAGGGCATGCCAATTTCTTTTCTGCTAATACTTTTATTCACTATATATATAAAATACTGTACAGAGATTATGTGATGGCAAAAATCCCATCTTCTATAAATTGGACAACATAATTAATGTTTGCTTCATCTAATAATCCATTTTTTGGGTCACAATCACAACTCTTTCAGATACACAAGCAACAGCTCTGTTTTTTTTCTAACACTGCATGGAAGAGTGAAGGGTCATAAAGGTTTTATTCCTGTTGTTGTTCACAAAACACACTTTCATTTCTCCATGGTAACTACTGAGTAACCAGATAGAGACACCATCCTACACAAATGTTTACCTAGAAATATTAAGGCTTTTGTGAAAATAACCTGCAGTTGCTGAGTTGGAAGCCAGCAGCGAAGACTCTTAGATTTCTACTGTTCCTGAAGTTAGACAATACTTTTCTGTTTTTGGGAATCATTTTGCAAAAATGGATTGTTTATAAGGTCAACAAAGATATATTCACCAACACAAAGTTCAACCTAACCCAAGAATCTCTTTAACTATAGGTCTCTAGTAGCTTAGTAAACAAAGGATTCCACAGCTTGCTGGTATAACACATGATTTGATGCAGAAAGTTCATCCATGAATGCTCCCTTTTGATTTATTTGAGAAGTGTAATGGGGTTGATGGAAAGGCCTCAATGGCATGAAATATTGAAAAAAAAGGCAGTTGATGTTGGTACTATCAACAGTTACAATACAGTAATGATTGGTATATGAAGTGGCACCTTTGTTAAAAAATGAAGATGGAATATGCTGTTATAATTCTCTTATACAAAGGAAAGAGGAACAAATGACCAGACTCAAGTTATCCTACTTTGGTCACATTCTGCAAAGACTTAGCTGCCTGAAGAAATCTCTGATACTGAGAAAGGTGAAAGGAAAGAGAAGAGGATGACCAGCACCAGGGTGGAGTAACTCACTTACAGTGGTGATGGATGCACTGTTTGAAGAACTGAAAGACCAGATTAGGGACAGATTGTCACAGAAAAAATCTGTATGTTCATTAAGAGTTGACCTCAACTTAATGGCACATGCTGTAATCAAATAAATATAAAGGGAAAGATAATAATAAATGCAAACCATACAGGTGGATCCGTTTGTCAAGTACATTGGGAAAGTACATTCCATCTAATAGAAAGGATACAGAATAATCATTAGTGCAGTTTGGGAAATGGAACATTTTTACACTGGAAAGAGCTATGTAATTCAAATTGTTGCTGGTAGACAAATGCATTAATGTGAGAAAGTTGTAATTTAGAGGAAGTGGCAAAATACTTTGAGTAACTCAAAATTGGTTATAGAATTCATTAAGAATGGTATATGATAGGAGCAAAAACACAAATGAGAATAAATTGGTTAACGAATAATTCAATATTAGCAGAAAGTGAGGGTGCATCATATATTTTTGCTATGAAATATATTTAAGAATTCATAAAATACTTGTGGTGTAAATGTGTAGACATGCAGGTGAATAGATGTGACATCTCAAAGTATATTCAATCATATGGTGCAATAAAGAGCCCAGATCTAAAAAAATAATAATGCCTGAAAGGTCAAGGTTTGATAAGGAAAATTTAACAATGCTTATAATCTACACATCAATGGTGAAAAATTAGATCAATGTGTGTATCTTTGTAAAATGTTTATTAAAGAGGGAATAGATGGAGAGGATTTAACTGTAAATGCTGATAGAAAAATAATGGTAGAATGTAGTACTAATATTTGTCAAAATAAGTTAAAATTTCTATAAGTTATTTACATGGAAATAAAAGTTGGATATGGCAGGAAAAAACATAAAAGTTGACATGCAGTGGGAACATGTAACGTAAGAAATATGATGATAAAACAAGAAGAGACAGGGTCAAGAATGAGTGGACTGATTGGATGTGGACTGAATCCGAAAGTGAGTGACCCATTTGAAAGAAATGTACTAAGGTTGGATCATATATGAAGACTGAATCACAAATAAATACAGTATATGAGGGGCCCTTGGTGCTCTCTGAGTTTGTTTTCTTGCAGACATTTCATTACCCAAACTAGGTAACATCATCAGTGCTAGTAAGGAGTGCTGTTTGCTGTCAATTTGTATTCTATAGTGCAGAGGTCTTCAAACTTGGCAACTCTGGACTTCAACTCCCAGAATTCTGGGAGTTCAAGTCCACAAGTCTTAAAGTAGCCAAGTTTGGGGACCCCTGTTCTGGTAGCTTGCTTGTCAGTAGGAGTGGGGATGTTCTGAGATTCTTTGATTGGGCTATTGGCTTCTTTGGCAATTTCTTGATTGGGGAATTATTTGTTAGCCTGACGTTAACTTCAAATTAAGCAATGCCAGGGGTGTCAAACTTGTATTGTCACGTCATCACATGACATATGAGGACTTTAACCCCCCCTTCACTAAACTGGGCATGGATGTGGCCCACACGTGACATATCCGGCCGTCAGTCTGGAAGTTTGACAGCTCTGATCTATGCTGGTCTGGGTGCTTGAATCATTTTGTTCCTTTTGGGGCTAGGTTATAGTCTCTTTTGCACAATCATGTACATAGAGTATGACTGTAGAGTCAATGGGTCAAGAAGAAAGCATAAAATGAAAAAGCCGTGGCGAGATGGAGTTGATGACAACCTCAAAAAGTGAGAAATATAAAGTATATGAATTAGCAGCATTTCACAGTACTTGTGAAAAAAGTTTGGTTTGCTGGAACATATGGAGAAGTTAGTGAACGTTCTTGGTATAAACTAGATTTACTTAAATTTCTTTTTCTCATCTCTTGCATTTAATATTGTTGCTCATTGCCTCTCATTCTTTGTTTCCTCTACTTTTCATAATGTTGGTTACAATACTTGCAAAGGAATAGCATGTTGGGTATATACAGGTCGAATATTAACTTGAGCAATTTTAGACCAGAAACTGCAGGCAGAAATATATTTAATTATGCCTTTCAAGCATTCATGTGTGAATTGAATTGGAAAATAAAAATAGCAATCTTTGATGTATAACTTTATATTGCAAACAAACAAATTACATTAGAACACCCTTTTCACTAATGAATTGTGTGTCAGGGTGGGTAGGTAGATACATTCAGAAGTTTTTTAAAGTCTTCTATATGCAGTCTGACATGGAAAAAAACAATGGATCAAACATTTGAGCCAGTTAATCTAATCACATATATACCACATAGAACAAAAATTATAGCTGAATGCCCTGAAAATAAAAGCTTGAAGCGTAATATTAGATTCATTTTTCCAAGGGTTTTAATTTTTTAATTTTAGCTTAATTTTTACAGAGAGGAACAATGTGTAATTATGATTTTCAAGTATTAACATTACACACATAATATGTATCAATATGAACTCCAAACATTCAGAACCTTGGCAGACATGTAATAGTAGCTTTATTTAATGAAACCACTAATGGAAGATATGAAAAAATGTTAAAAGGAACATTTGAGTTTATTATTCCTGTACTAGTCTGCTTTCTTCAGTGCAGATAATTTTTAGTAATGTTTTTTTCTAAATCCTCAACAGGCTTCTAATTATTGTTTGGATGTGAAAGTACATTTTAGCCTCTGCAGAATCAGTTTCCCTGTAGTACAAATGTTCTTATTAGGAAGACATTTTAACATGGAAAGAATATAAATGAGATTTGTTTTTTTTTATGTTTTGATCAAAAGAATAATGGGAGCCAAACCACTATGCTATTAGGTCTTTCACAGAAATTAGATGACCAAGTGGCTTTTTTAACGAGGCTTGTTATAAACACTGACTTTTCATGAAACATTCATGTTTGAATAGCACACTGCCTTTTAGAAATCAAAGGACAATTTGATGGAGTCATCTCTATATTACACTGTCTTTCTTTACATTTTCCCCATTTTTGGGGTAATGCTACATACCCAACTCTAACTCAACCCAGGATCTTATTCTTAATCCAATATGTGTATGGATTTACTCAAGCATACCTGAACATGGGTAAAAATTCAAATATTAAGAGTTGTAGGCTCTCTGATCAATTTGGCCTATTGTACTTATGATAGCAATGTAATCAACATAGGCTATTATGTTTAAACTGGCCAAGAATCGGATTTATCAAACAGGATTTATATAAGAATAACACTACCAGGAATTTGGGGAAACCCAATGTGCCAACAAAAATAGAATACAGAATAAAGTGTGCTTGCTTTAATATTGCGGGCACGCTCAATGCTGGATTGAACAATTTGAGGAAATGACTTAGGTCTAAAAATTAAGAATGCTTCCAAACTAGTCTCTTTCTTTCTTTCTTTTAATAAAGCCTATTTGTCTCCTTCGCAAAATGTTATGGCAAATAGAATCCAAGTACTTCCAATATGAAAGCAGACAATATTCTTGATTAAGAAAAAAGCAAAGCCAGGATCATTGAACAATATATTCTGATTGACAGCATAGGACCCTCCCCCTCCCATCTGATAGCACCCCCATCAACTGAGGCTTCCAAGGATAAAAAGCTGCTTCTCTGGTTAAACGCATGGTGCTTAGTTAGTACATTTTCACTTCAGTGTAGAGATTGCCCATTTTCTTCGGAGAGGTAGTCCGCGACTTACAACAGTTCATTTAGCGACCATTCAAAGTTACATCACTGAAAAAGTGACTTATGACTGCTTTTCATTCTTATGACTGTTTGCTGCAGCAGCATTCCCATGGTCACCTGACCAAAATTCGGATGCTTGACCACTTACTCATATTTATGATGGTTGCAAAGTCCCGGTTTCATGTGTTCACCTTTGGCGACCTTCTGACAAAGTCAAAGGGGAAGCCAGATTCACATTTAATAACAACCGCAGTGATTCACTGAATAGCTGTGGCAAGAAAGGTCGTAAAATGGGGCAAAATTCACCTAACAAATGTCTCGCTCAGGTGAATAAATTCTGGATCCAACTGTAGTCGCAAGTCAAGGACACATAGGGAATGTTGCAAACAAACTTCCCAAGAAGGAAGTGTTATTATACACCGTTTTTTTTTTTACTGGCATGAAAATCAAGTCAGATCTTTATTATTGTCAAAGACCAGCATAATTACTCAACAACAAAAGCAAAACACAAAAAAACAAAAGCAGCGCGCCAAGAATGTATTCATAGATCTTCCTGCCTAGCAGGCTGTCCAGGGTACAGTTCAAATGGAGAATATATGGCTTCGCCCCTTTTCTCTCAGGGCAAAGGAGTGATATCGCAAAGGAGGATTTGGAAGGCGGGTAGGGTGGAAAATATGTGCACCATACACAGGTGTTACGAAAAGCCTCTCGGTGGCACTCAGATGGAGCGTTGCTCTGTACATATTCTCAAGGATTCTGCTTTGTTGTGATTTAAATGGAGTAACTCAAATTGTCCAGGAAATAAGCAGACAGGGCTGACAGTGAAATGAGATAGTTGGCATTTGTTCTGGTGAGCTCTCTGTTCTCAAGCTTGTGAAATAAAAGGATTTATTATGTGTGTATTTACAAGTTGGCTTTGGCTATCACTTATGGCATCAAGGTAAGACACACAAAACTTTTATTCTAGCCAATCAATCTTATTTGTCCAGCCATTTTACCCTTGGGATCATGTCAACAGAGCATAGCAAAGATCCTGATTCTTTCTAATGCCGTGTCAAGCAGAGTTTTTTTTTTAAAGCTATTTAAAATCTTGGCTTTGGAAACAGGGAAAACATCACACTTATACAATATATTTGACGAAGTAATTAGATGAAAAAGTCACTTTTTTCCTACAAACATTGCTTCTTATTGGTTCTTGTGTATCTCACAAGACTGGACAATGCTGCAACACATCTTCATAAACATGCTAACTAATTATCTATCATGAATTTTAATTTTCCCCCAAACTACGTACCCAGAAGAAGCTTACCTTCCTAAACTTCCCTGGTACAGGTAGCCCTTGACTTACTTACAACAGTTCATTTAGTGACCATTCAAAGTTACAACGGTGCTTAAAAAAGGGACTTCTGACCATTTTTTACATTGACAACACTGTGGCATCCCTTGGTAGTCACGTGATCAAAATTCAGATGCTTGGCAACCGGCTCTTATTTATGACGGTTGCAGTGCTCTGGGGACATGTGATCCCCTTTTGCAGCCTTCTGTCAAACAAAGCTGATGGGGGAAACCAGGTTCACTTAAAAACCATGTTACTAAATTAACAATTGCAGTGATCCACTTAAACAATTATGGCAAGAAAGGTCCTCAAATGGAGCAAAACTCAACAAATGTTTCACTTAGCAGCCAAAATTCCGGGCTCTATTGTGGTTGTAAGTTGAGGACTACCTGTAATGCTGAAACCCTATCTGCATCAGGGCCTATGTACACAACATTTATTTTTCCTTTTCCCCCCTCTTTCCTTGGTCAATCTGCATGTCGTATTAGATCTCTCTCTCTCTCTGGTCTTACTCTCCCAGAGGTTTATGTGAAGCCCTAAAGGTAGTGTTCTCTTCAGAACATTCAGGCCATGGTGAATCTGTATTCAGTTTCTGGATTACTGATTTCCTGGAGATGGAGATGTTGGCACTGAACCTCACATCTATTACTGAAAAGACAGATTCCATATAGACTTCAGCAGTAGCAGCAGCTCTAAATTCAATTAATTTAAGTATGAAATGTCCCCCTACGAATGGACTTGGAAGAAGCAACAACGAGCATCCAGAAAGCTGAATTTAAAGATAGAATAAGAGCAAGAGAATGAAAAGAACCATTAAGGCATTTGAAGAGATCAACTTCTTTCTTTCATCAATTGCCTAGAAGGTAGAAGACAGAGACAAGCATACCACACTCTGTTTATGTATCTACTGGAAGCACAAACCTGCATTCAGAAAATACACTTTGTATAAACATTAATATGATGTGTCTTAACCCCCCGCCCATGCACACTTTTAGCCCTTTTGAAATTTCAGAAATTATATTCACAAAAGCTATTTTTTCCCTGTTTTAAAATTAGTATACTCATAACACATGACGAAATAAATGACCTGCTGCAATTTTACAATAAATATTAAAACATTTTAAACCATCTTGTTTTGCATGTAAACAATAGCAAAAATTGTATGTCAGAATCTGTACATAAGATTTAAAACTTGGTGTGTTAAAAAAGTAAGTAGTTCAAAACCAAAGTATCAATAGATAAAAGACAGGAGGATAATACAAAAATGTTCTCTTAGGTGGTAAGTTTAAAGCCACCTAACAAAACCTTGTTATAAAGTTTACAGCCATAGAAATAATCCACTCTATTATTTGTTACAGAATAAACATGGGCTAAGAGAGGTCATGGTCTGGTCAATATGGTAACTGGTGTAAGGGGGGAAAAAAAGGTAATGAGATGATATAATTCATATGTGAGACAGTGCATGCAATTCCACTCTAAACAGTACCTGTCCTCAACTTAGTTTTTGGTTTGTACTAAATGATCCACTCTAAGCAATGAAAGTTTGCATCTAAGTTTTATACACCGACTTTCCCCATGCCAATAATAAAATGCATAGGATGAGATTAGTCATATGACAAATCATGACTTCTCTCAAATCAATCTACAGCATTACACTGTATTTCCATGTACTGATACACATTGGTAGCATTAGAGTCCTTTATGTACCTACTTACAATAGACTTGGCTTCTTCTGACTCTGTCAGATTTCCTCACTCCTCACCAATAGGATGGATCTTAGAAAAGAATCCTTATGTATTATATTATCTACATGTGTTTCCTCTGAAAATAAGAACAGGTCCTGTATTAATTTTTGCTCAAAAAGACGCATTAGGGCTTATTTTGGGGAAAATACAGTTCTAAATCTGTCCGTCTGGCTGACAATCTTAACTGGGGCTTATTTTGTGTGTAGGGCTTATATTATGAATATTCTAAAATCATGCTGGGGCTCATTTTCCAGTTGGGTCTTATTTTCGGGGGAACATGGTATTTTTCCCTATCACTTTCAATTGTTTGGATACAGGTACGTCTCTTCCTCTAAAAAAGAAGCAATACAAACTGGATATGTAAGTTATCTTCATTTAAAATTAATCTGTATAATTTGGAGTTAAAAATTAAGACACTAAAGAAGTTGGATCAGTGACATTTTCCAAGATGTTGTCAACTAAGCTGTCCTTGTTCAAGCAGTTCCTCGTATATTTTCATCCGAATTGATGGTCTGTATAAAAGTTCTCTTATCTGATTCACTTTGGCCAACAGAGGCAACAATTCTTTATGCAAAGCTTCCTTTACTAGAGCTGTTTCAGGGCTCTTCCCTAAAGGAAAAAGAATAACAACACATTTGTACAATTAATAGTGATTAAAATGTTATGGAACAAATTACTAAACAATACGCCATTGTGCAGAAAGTATATAATTTTGCTTGAATGCATTTTTTTTTACTGTGAAGTAGAAAAAAATGTTAATCAGAGAAAAATACAACTTATGTGTGAAAATTGTACTTCAAAATGATGCATGATAGGAGGTTCAGTATCCAGTTACATTCTATTGGGTAACAGTAATTCTGATTCACATTAAGATTTCAGTACTGACTGCTCTTTGATACAACAGATTGCCGCCTTCTCCAACAAAACACTTTATTTAGTTCTGCTGAACAAAATTCAAGATACTGTTTCTTTGGCCATTCGTTTTGCATCCAGGCGGCACAGAAAGAAAGCAGTGGAGAAATAACTCTGTAGTCAAGAACACAAGAAAGATGGCACTTTGGGTGGATCACATCTCTCGTCCTTCTTGTCCTTTCCTCTCTCAGGCTTATCTTCTTTCCCAGAGTTCAGTAGTGTTTTTTTAAATAATCATTTTCAGTAGCATTGACATTAGTTCTTGTAAAGCTCTGTGCTCTCAGTTCAGAAAGGATACCTGATAGCAAACCATAACCATCATGCCAGCGAGGACAACTCTGAAGAGTAGGGAGCAGAGACATGGATGTTGGTGCTACAGCCCTGCCTTTTTGGCCTCCAAAACAGTCATTTTCTACTAATGTCACTCTCACTTTCTTTGCTATTTCCAATGGCCACCTCCTCAGTCTTCACTGGGGTCCCACAATCATTTTGTATGTTTTTGTTTTGAGTTTCTTCTAGATACTGCTGTACCGCCTTGAGGACTGCAGTCTCCACCAGCTTTTTGCTGAGGCTCAGCAATTCTGCATCATCTGGCTCTGCCCCCTTTTTGTCACCTGTACACCACAACAGACAAAAATCAGTAAAACTAAGCAGGGAAAACTGCATGCAAAAACACACTTCAGGGGAAAAGCTTCTCAACACACGGGATACACATTCATCAGGGTGTTCTTGCTTTCGTTGGTTCCAAAACCCTTGAAAAACCTTCAGAATGAAACATAAGAGGAGTCCCCGGTGCTCCCTGAGCCTGGGTGTTTTATTGCAGATGTTTCATTACCCAAACTAGGTAACATCATCAGTGCTAGTAAGGAATAGGGTGGACTCTCAGTTTATATTCAACCCTGAGTACAAACATTCTCCATTGTTATAAAAAAAAGGACCTGTAATATGAGCAGTAAGGAAGGTGACCTTGCTAGAGATACTGTCCAGGTCTGTTCCTAAAGCAACAAGGGCAAAAACACACCTTAAGTCTAAAACAAGAAAGTATGCTTAAGCAACTCAGACAGATACTTGCCTAATTTACATCAATATGGTGAGAGTAAAGAACGGACAGATTTGCAAGATTCTGTTATTATAGCCAATGATAATAAAAAATGTTGTAGATTGAGCCTTCTTGTAGAGTTGATTTCTTGGTTTGGTCTACATAACGAGGCTGAACTTAATTCTTTCTCTGTTCTTTGCCTGAATCTTAAGGCAGCCTGTCTTATTTCCCTGCCATGGAATTCCATTCCATGGATTCTGGCTGTTCCATTTACCTCTTTTGTCCAAAGAAAATTCCTAATCCAACAATTACCTAAAGCCTCAGCTTATACATTGAAAATCATCTTATTTCAGGAATTTGAAATATAAAACTTGGTGCAATTTGGGACTAATTTGTGTTATAGTCTGTTTAAATTATGAAATTGTGGCTGAGATGAGAAAGCCTGTTGAGGTACTACTGGAAGACTAATTAAGAATAACAAAACATATAATAAATATCTTTAAACAGAAACAGAAGTCACATAGAGCTTATCCTCCAGAAGAATCACTTATTCTTTTTAGTTATGAAATGTTTTTCCAAGTTGATACACTATTGAAATGGCAAGTCAATGTTATCCAAAGATTCCTAGTTTGAAATCCTGTTTATTTCATATTTACTCCATAAGTCATACTTTGCAACACTCTTGGACTAGTTCCATACTTCAGTGATCACATAAGGCAGAAATTGGAGCAAGGCAAATATTTTCCTTGGAATCTTTGCAATTCTGCAAATATGAGAAATCTTGCTTCACCACTTACTGCTCTTGGGTTCAAGCTACCCATTACTCTCTACCCATAAGATCCTGAAGCTGAATTCTTCCTTTTCTTCTCCTTTCTCACTTTGTAAGAATGCAAAGCGATCATGGTCTTAGTATTGGAAATAACTCCTGAAAAAGGAATGACTTGCTATTCTGTCACTTTCATAGCACATAGAGCTTTTAAATGCAAATTGCATGCTAGATATAATCAACAACATGCTAGAAAGCCTTTGAAAGATTGCCATGCCTTGTTTGAATATATTCCCATCACTGCTATCACTCAAATTCTTTTGCAAAGTGCAAAGGAATCTATTTAAAAACATGGTGCTGGCTATTTTGTGTAGTGGAGGTGAGGGATATTTGTTAGATGGTGGTAGCTCTCAGGGCAGAACATGGGCTGGGTGACATATTCTTATTGGTTAGCTGAAACAGAAGTGCTAAGTCCTGATGAACTCACAGTATTCTTGGTTTTTCAAGGTTAGTACAAATATATAGTAGGTCAATCTGAAACTGCTTTGTGAGGAACTGGGAAATGGAAATGCTGCCATGTGGAGGTGCTTTCTTTTTTAATGAAAATGTAATAAGCCCTAGCTGTTTAATCATACACTTTCCTACCAAAGGGCAATTTATAAATATACAACTCTATTGAATGCAGTCAATTTATATTTTGCTATGAAACTAGTATTATTGTTAAAGTAAAGTAAAACTGCTTTTTTGCTCCTAAGCAACTCATTAGTAATGGACTGAAAATGTCACTTGCATCTAAAACAAACTCTGAAAAATAGTGAGCAGGGAGAGGAACACTGGTTCTTCTTTTATTTTACTTGTTTGGTTTCTATAGTTGCCCATCTCAATAATGACTCAGAATGGTATACATCTATGCCTCCCTCCTCTGCTCACCTAGCATTAATTTAGTTCAGGAGTTTTAAGAAGTGGATGGCTCAAACCACTGTGCCCCCTTAAAAACCCACATGCACATTCAAGGAGGAAAATAAGGGTCCGTAGTTATGCTCCATTATTATGGCAAGCTTTAGGAATAACTAAAGAATACTGACAGGCCAAACACAGTGAGCTGTGGTTTTCGTATCCCTACTTTAGCCATAGTCTTTGGCTTGAACCTGTTCTGACCAAGGCTTCCTGAGACAGTAACAAACACACAGTAGTCCCAAAAACCTTTTGTTTTATTTCAACAGCTGTGAATTATATTCATTCACAGCTCGTAATGAGTCCCAAACAGTTGGTGAATAGTCCAAAAGAAGTCTGCCACAGTCCTTTGGGATAAGGCTGAAAAGCACGCACCTTTATCTCCCTTGAAATGCTGCCAACAACTAAATTGCCAATTAGCTGTACAAGGCCAAACAGAGCACAAAGTCAACACGGAGCTTCAGACTCCAAACCGATCAGAACAAAGTTGCTTCCCTCAAAGGCTCATGTCCCTTTGCTCCTCTTTCATATCTTATGGGAGGGGCCAATCACCTCCAAGCCTTACTCCTGAGTCGCCCCTTTTGTCTTAACTGTTCTTGCCTTCTGACAGCTCTGCGCACTGGGAACAGGCTCCCCCTGTTCCTTTGCCTTGCTGATGTCAGATTCTAGAGGCTCCGGAGTCAGCACATAACTCCCAGAGTCAGCACATAACTCCCTGGTCCCACCTCTGTGTCGATGCAGTTTCCTCGTCTGAGCCTTCCCTAGCCTCCAAGACAGGGCCCCTGTTCCTCCCCACTGTCTGACTCTGCTGCCAGCTCTGCAGGCCGCCAGCAAGTCACAACAGAACCATAGTTTTCATATTGTACTTTAGATTATTCAAATTTAGAATCTTTTAAAGCCTTCATGAAAATGAGTAAACTGTGAACTATTCACCTGCTTTCAATCATTTAAAAATAGAGAAACAGGGCACATTCTATTCTTCTTGCACTGCATTAGAAAGACCTTTTAATCAAATGAGATGAGAAACAGTGGAAAGCCTTGGGACTTGTAATAATAGCTAGGAAACTTTCACTGACTAATTTTTATTACATTGCTTGTATGCTTGGCCTTGAACGCTATATAAATCATAAACAGGCCAAATAATTGAAAGACTTCAGTTGAAACAAGTTATTTTTCACTTTGAAGGAACTGTGTTTCTCTTCTGTTTTATCCAGTCCTATTTAGCACTTCCAATGAAGCTTCAATCTTTTATCTATTGTCATCCTCTGGCAAGGTCTATGTCACCTTTAACGGTAAAAAAAAAAAATCCTTTCCAGCATTAACGGACATCTTGTACAAAACACATTCTAAGTGGCTTCCTCCCCTCCTGGAATCTCTGTAACAAACGTTCAGAGACTTCAGGAGGGAATCCTGTCCATCTAACTGGGCAGTTTGTTTTCTAAGGTGACCAGATGCCTATGGGAATCCCATAATAATGGCCTAATAAAGAAAGCTACATCACATTTTTCTTTTCCTCTCCCTAGATTCTGAAATTAAACTTAAGTTATTGTTATTCTGTCAGCTCTCACATATATTAAAAGTATATTATCCATAATTTGTTTGATCGTTTCTGTAAAACAATCAGGAACCATTGCAACATATTTTGTCAAAACATGCAGCATATTCACTACCTTTGCATTACACTACCTTTGCATATATAATCACACAATATATTTTATTTCCACACTCTTCAACCCAGTGGGATTTAAATTATTCATGGTAACTTAGATTGTACTAACATCAATGGTTCTACTCTGATTAAGTTTTGCACAGGGGTGGGATTCAAATTTCTTAACAACCGGTTCTGTGGGTGTGGCTTAATTTGCGGGTGTCGCTGGGTGGTCATGTGACTGGGTAGGTATGGCTTGCTGGCTGGGTGTGTTTGGTGGTCACATGACTGCTGGGCGTGGCTTGGTGGTCATATGACTGGGTGGGTGTGAGCAAGTTAATGTCATTCACATCAAGGGGTGCTCTGCCAGGCCCGTCCTCTCCCAGCCATTCCTTGTCACACCCAGCCTCAACTTATTTATAGTTCTGTAAAAATGTTGTTCACCTTTTTTAACTTTATTATCTATTATTTATTCATTTATTATGAAATGGTATAGGGTTCCCCCAAGATCCCTTCTAAGTTTTATTCTGACAGCTTTCCCAGGACCTCTACTCAGAGTTTGGCATCCTCCACTTTCCTGCCTGAGCAGGGGGTTGGACTAGAAGGTCTCCCAAGTCCCTTTCAACTGTATTAAACTCAAGTGTATTTAAGCTCTGGAGTCTGGACTATAGACATTGAATGTATGTAAACCCTGAAAAATATGTGGTAGCTCTAGGCAAAAGGAAGGCAGTAAAATCACTCTAGGTGTAGGGACAGTGTAAAATATTATTATATGATAAATAATGGAACAATTAAAAATAATAGCACAGAGTTTTCTCTCCCCGCTTCCTTCCTATTTCTTTTTTTTTTGTTCTTTGTTCCCATTTTTTTTCTTTCTTTCTCTCCCTTCCTTCATTTCTTGTTTTTTTCCTCGTTTCTCTCTCTCTCTCTCACACACACACCAGTCTCTCTACCTTCCTAATTCTTTCTTTCCCTTCCTTCCTAATTCTTTCTCTCCCTTCCTTCCTTTTTTTCTCTTCCTTTTTTTCTTTCTCCCCCTTCCTTCCTTTCTCTCCCTTCCTTTTTTTCTTGCTCTTTCTTTCTTTTTTTTCTTTCTTTCTCTCCCTTCCTTCCTCCCCTTTCTTTCTTTCCCTCTCTCTCTCTCTCACACACACACACACACACCTGGTCTGGGACGAACTGAATGATATGGCAGGCTCCAGTCAGCAGCGGGCGGCGGGAAAAGGAAGAAAGTGGGGGTGGGGGTGGCATGCACCGGCAGAGGGGCCATGGAGAACTCCCCCCAGACCTCCCAAAGTATCTCTGCAGACAGTGTGCAGCGGTGGCAGCATGGCCGTGGAGCACCCCCGCCTTCCCAAAGTACCTCTGCGGGCAGTGGTGAGTCCGTGGAGCGCCCCCAGCCCTCCCAAAGCACCTCCTCGGGTAGCATGAGGCAGCAGCAGCGGGGTCGTGGAGTACCCCCAAACCCTCCTAAAGCACCTCCATGGGCGGCAGTGCTTACAAGAGATAGCCAGGTCCCTGCCCTCCTGGTCGGAGCACCACCACCGCCACTAGCTTCTCCCAGGGGCAAAACAAAAGGAAGCGAGCGATTGCGGCGGATCTGCCTGCCTCCCATAAGCAGTGCTGTCGCCGCAGTGCCTCCACCCGTTTTCTTTCATTTTGCCCCAGGAGAAGCGGGCAGAGGTGACAGAGGCGGCAGAGGCGCTGTAGTGATGGCGCTGCTTATGGGAGGCAGCCGGGTCTGCTACCCTACTATTCATAGCACCACTGCTGCCGTTCGCTGCGCCGCAGACACATGGTAAGGAGAGCTGGGAGAGCGCCATGTGGCGGCTTAGCCAGCCAGCTGAGCCCAAGGATGGTGGGGGCCGTAGCTAGCTAGGCCCCAGCCAGCACCACTGCCAGGATGGGGCCGCGCTGATTTGGAAGCTAGCTAGTTGAGTCCGGGGATGGTGTGTGGGGGCAGCTAGCTAGGCCCCAGCTAGCGCCGCTGATGGGGTGGAGCCGCACTGGTGGGGAAGCCAGCCAGCATAGCCCAGGAACCGTGGGAGGATGGCAAGGTCTGGGCACAGGCTTACTTGTGAGCAGGCAGATCAGGGCTGCTCAGCTGGGATTAGGGTTAGCCTAACTCAACTGGAAGGAACAGTGGAGAGACTCGTGTTGGCTACGGCCAGGTCAGCGGCTGCTTCTCTCACTTGCTCTTGCTGGGAGAGAGCAAGAGAGCCTCTCCTGGCAGAGCAAAAAGCTTGCAAGTCCCCCTCCCTTTGGGAACCAGCTCCTGGGCAGCAGAGGGAAACAGGATTAAACTGGGCTGCTTCTCTGCTTCCCAGGAGCCATTTGCCGATGGGAGGGGGACTTACAAGCTTTTCACTCTGCCAGGAGAGGCTCTCTCACTCTCCTTGCTGGAGCAAGTGAGAGAAGCAGCCGCTGGCTTGGCTGGAGCCAACAGGAGTCTCTCTATGTGTTCCTTGGTTGAAGGCAAGGAGGGGGAGAAAGGCAACCAGCAGCGGTGGCAAAACACAAGTGGTGGGGGAGAAGGGGCAAAACAAGAGGCAAGTGGTGGAGGGGAAGGCAACCGGGGATTGCACTCACCCAGGGAGATCATCAGATCAGGCAGGGCCACAGCGAAAGGCAGGCAGCAATGGCTGGCCTGGCGGGCAGGCAAAAGCTGGGTGAAGGCATGTCACACATGCGCACAATGTTGGGCATGTGCAATAGGGACTGGCTGGGCAGGGAGTGGAGAAGCAGGCAGAGAGGGGTGGGACCATCCAGAGGCCCGATTTCCCGGTTCTCTGAACTACGGAGAATCATAACAACCAGTTCTATCGAACCGGTCTGAACCGGTAGAATCCCACCCCCTGGCTTTGCGTCTTGTCCTTTGGGATAAAAATCCTGTTCTTTTATGAGGCATCCATTCAGATACATAAAGAGTATTAACATTCTCCTAAACTTTGTCAAGGGTTTTTTTAGTCTGTCATTGGATTTAGATCCTAATTGTTCTTTTCTGAATCTATACCAATATGTCTAATCTTCTCAAAGTCTGTTGGTCTGATTTAGGTTATGGGGCTACTAGCTTTTCTTCGCTATTTTCCAATATTTATAAGCAGAGAATTAAAGTAGCTTCCATATAATAACACTTCATTCTGCAACTGGAGAAAGAAAAGAAGGTAGATAAGCTTGCAAGATTAATAAACTTTATTATCTGCTCTTCTCTTGATTAAAGTCAAGAAACAAAGAGAAACTAGCAGATTTCATAGTACCAGGTTGATAAATGAAAACCTAACCAAAATGTGGCCTGAACCTTGATCTATTTCCCCAGACTAGAATGAAATTGAAGCATCATTCAAAAACCTTCACAAGCAACTGTATTGCCCATATTGGAAACTGAACTAGAAGATAAAATTGAGTCTGAAATTATAATGTTCAATCGTTAAACAAGTGACCCTATTATATAATCATTTGGTTTGATTATAAAAAGGAAATGTTTGAGAGGATTTTTATGTTATTTGCATGTGCTTGCTAATATGAATTCTATATTTTTTAGCATACAGTGAAGAAAGCTAAGCAATCTGCGGGAAAGGTAGAAGGAACAGTATGTACATCACTTTTGTGTACTGCGGAGTGGTTCTTCTGTGCTGAATTTTGTTGTACACACTTAATAAAGTTGCTGTAAAATCTTCCTCATTTCAAACATTTGGCATAAAGGAATGACTATCAATTACTGTGTTTAAAAATTAATATCCCATTCTAGATAGGCTATAAATGTTCCTGTTCCTGTGCAAGACTCCGAACAAGTAGAATAGCTTCTAAAATATCTCATTTAAAAGAGGAATCAAGATAAAAATGTGTTGTGCAAATGCTACACAGTGGTTGCATATTTAATTTAAATAGCATATATTTTTCATGCTACTAATACCTTAAATGGCATGTGGAGTCCATGGGCACTGGGTCCCTGATTATCAGAGCCCAAATGAAATGGGTGGGACATGTCATCAGAATAGATGACCAATGTATACTTTGCCAGTTGCTCTATGGTGAACTAGAGTCTGGGAAGAGACCTCAAAGTTGACCATGCAACAGCTACAAAGATGCTGTGAAAGAAACCCTACATCATTGTGATATCCAACCAAGGGAACCAGAAGCTACAAATGTCGATGGAACTTGTTGGCCAGCTTTCAAGTCAGGCATTACCAAAAACTGATGGAAAACCATGAGCAGCATCACAAAATATTGTCCAATTACCACAACAATGGCATTGTAGTGCTCCCATTGGGCTGAACTCTGGTCCTCCAGATTGGGACTCTAGAACCACCTCCGTATCCACAAATGGTACAGCAGTATGTCTTCTTCAAACCTGAAGGCCTATCATAGCTATAAATGTAGTTGTCATGCTACTGTACTTTATCTTTAAGTAGCATTTAACATTATACGGTTCTGTTGTCATTTTCCCTTCATTCTCCTTTAACTTGTGCTATACAAATTCCAGGTTTTTTTTTTTTTTTTTTGAAGCACATGTACAAGGTTAGAATACTTATTTCTTTTGTGATATAAGCATACTAGAATCATAATAAGTTCATTCAATTCCTCCCTCCCACCAGGATACCAGCTGATTTAAAGAAGTCAAGAACACCCAATTCCAAATTGGGCTATGCTGTATCTGCTCCTGAAAAACAACTTCTACTAGAAGTGGCAAATTGCAAAGTTGTTATAATGTGGTGTTCATATTCAAATCAGCCAGGTTTGTAAATATGCAGATCTCTTCTTTCACACACATCCCTTCTCACACACGTGCATATACATGTATCTGGTGATAGGCCTGAATTGAGGATAAACATAATGAAGAATCAGCTTTTGTAAAAAGACAATTCTATATAAAGATAGCCTCATATTAAATTCAACCTGCTGACAACATCGTTCAATTTTCTTGGCAAAATTACAGAAGTCCTTTACTGTTATTTTCTTCTAGGATGTCCTTTAATTTCTCAAACTAGCTTTCAGCCCTGGAATTCCCATATAAGTACAAGCCAGACCCAATTCTGTTTTATCATCCAGGATACATCTGATAGCGATGGATCCACAGGCATTCCTTTGTCTCTTTATACTGTATTTCTATTCATATTTCATCATCCTATTAGCCTGTTAACACTGGGGATATTTGTTCTTGCAAAGTGATCTTAAACTAGACACAATGGAAATATATTTGGTTGCCTAACCTCTTGGCTTCTGAAGCCATTTGACATTTTGACTAAATAGCTCATTTATGCCATCAATAGTTTCACTTGCAAACTCTTTATTTTTCTTCTTCCATAGACCTCTTTCAAAAAGTTTATGTTATTAATTGCAGTTTTCAGTCTTGTGTTTTTGACTGAGATATATCCACACTGATGCCCCAATACTATAGTGAACTAATTTACAAACCAATGTTATTGGAATGTGTCATTTCAAACTCTGGATTAAAGCTTATGCAACTAATATGCTTTCACTTTTTGATTATTTTCTTATATGTAAGATTTATTCTTTTGCATGGGGGAGGGTGGGGCAACCATTTGACCTGCAAACGTAACCAAAACATCTTAGATACAGACCAAAGATAGACGATGAAAGTTATTGTCTCATTTTTACTTCATAATTCAACTTCCTTTGCATTTGTGTGCACAAAGTTAATGGCCCCAATTAAGAAAAATCTTACTAACATTTCAGTCTTTGGCTTAATTACATTTAACATTAAAAGTTTCAGTACATGAAGTTAAATTTTTAAAATAATATATTCATTATTGTTTATTCTGCATAAAAAAGACTACCAAGGAAGAAGTGCTTGAAAAGGATCTCAATGTCCTTGATTGCTTTATAATTCCAATGAATGTTAAAAGTGGGAATTATTTATTGTTAAAAAAACCCCAGTATAACCAAACTCATAGCCCTATTGGATAAAAATTCAAAAATGATGTATATCGGAAACAGATCTGCAAGTATGTTTTGAAGAATAAATATTGTATTATAATCATGTTGTATAATCTACATGATAGCTTCCCTTTTATATGTGGCAAATCAAACTTTATAACAAACTTCATTCATATTATATTACGATGTCACAAACTTGTACTCATACTAATTCAGTTAAGCTCAGAATTAATGGAAGCCACTAATATTTATCCTAAAATACTGTACTTCTGGGCTTTAAAAAAGCCACCCAGATACTTGGAGAAAGAATATACTAAAAAAGTTTTGCAGTCAAAAAGGGATTAACAAAGTGGAGGTACTTTGAAGCTTGACAATAATTATCAATTTGAAAAAGAACATTTTTCATAAAATAAAGAAGAAAGACTAATATTTTAAAATGTACCATAGTGAAGTGGACCAGATATCTGCATTTACCTAGTTATCATCTATGTTTCTATATATCTTTCTCTAGCCCTCACTTCATCTGAATTCGGCTTTATTAGCTTTTTATTTAATTTGTTCCATGACTTTCTAGCAAAATACCATAATAACAAAATTTCTTTGGGACCCATTGTTTTATCCTACCTCTCTTACTTGATTCCAAGATTCTGCCAGTTATTTCAGCAACATATCTGCTCACTTCCTCTTACATTAAACCTGGCTCTTATCCTGCACTTCTCATTACATTTCTCAGAACTACATTGGATCTCCATCCAAGATTCTTAAGATTCTATTTTTGTATTCTATTGTATTTTACTTCATTTATGGTAACCAGAAGGAGGTGTTGGATTAATTAAATGTTACTTAGAATCCGGAATTAAGCAGTAAAGTGACTAAATCATGGGTCTGCCACAGCTAAGGCACCTTAGTAATATTACTGGTTAACTAATATACTATTGTTATAACTGTTTATTTGGAAATTCCACTGAGTGGACAAGGTTATGTGTATAAACTGCAGTTTATCATTAAAGCCAACTATAGCAAAAACAGAAATGAAATGTAAAATAAACCAAAAATGCAACAGTTCCCCTAAATATTGCCTATTAAAATTAAATGAAATTTAAGATATGGGGGGTATCTCAGTTTTCTGACAGAAAGACTGACAGCACATAATGTTTGAATGTTGCTACACAAACTATTCTGAAACACAATTAAAAATTAACATTCCATTGAAATGATTATTATTAAATAAGTTAATAAAATTTATCTGTTGCAGTGCCTTTTAAGTAATCTGAATAAAACTAAAAACATGCCTGGCAGCTGTTCAGAAAAGAAGACTCTCTTTGAAGAGTGCCATGCAATAAAACAAAAATACTAGAAAATCCTTTCCCTGTTTTTAAGTACAACAGCAACAAATCATCAGTCATTTTGGTCCTCCATGTCTATTGCATTTTGCTAGTAAGCACTGCCTTCAACTGAAATTAGATTTAGCGTGGCAATACTGCCCTATCGGATAGGGTACATCTGATAAGTTAAACAAATACACACCCCAATGTTAAGTCATATTTCATTATATGCACTAATAGAATAACCATCCATACTTCAGAGTTACAGACATAAAATCTGTTTCCTAGCCTAAGAAAACATACAGATACATATTCAATTTCTACTTACCTGCATTCCTTTAAACCATAATATATAATTTAAAGTGTAGGTGAAAATAACCCATGCTCCAAATGCATATAGCTGGATTTTTTTGTTCTTAGCAGTAAACTACATTCTGAAATAACTGCACCCAGTACTGGCATTGCACAAAACAACCAGACTTACTGATTTTTTTCTCCTCTCTCCCAAAAGGATAACAGCACAGCTGGCCCATGATATTTACTGTTTGATTTTCTTCCTCGTCCTCTCAGTGTGTACCACCCCAAACTGTAAACTGCATGTTGCTCTCGACTCTGAAGGCAAACTGTTCATTCTACTCAGAGGAACACAGAAAGGCACACACACATACACACACACACACTGAGGGGAGGGAAAGAGAAAGCAGCCAGCTCTCTGCTGTAAAGAATGAGAAAGGCTCCACCTCTTTGTCCTCGGCACTGATAGGTGTAGAGAAGGAAAAGTATTCCTACCATCTGGAGGGGTTTACAGTGAAACTATTTTACACATACACACATGGATGCTTCACACATTTCACAATTTCTCTGCACAGGAATTTAGAATGTCAAAATATAGTATCTTGTCACCATCAAGAACTAGTTATATTAATAGCTAGTTTTAAATCTTACAGTTGGGACAATGTTAGAGGCAGAGTTTCCTACTCAGATTTTTTTTCTCTTGTCTTTCTATGCCTCAAAAGCTGTAATACTTGCAGAAACGTAAGAGATACAATATTTTCCATCACTTTATCTCAATTTTAAAACAACCCATGTAATTTTATAATCCTACCTCACTTAAAAGTTATAAAGATGCAGGAATGCAACCAGAGATGGGCAAAATCTTTATTTAAAGTCTATATGTTTTTCCCAATTGTTAATGTCGGGGACACATTGGTGCCTCAGTACTCGTTCCCAACTGGTTCAGGGAGGTGGAATGAGTATTAAAAAGGATGAATACCAAACAAACCATATGACTAACCACATGTTCCTTTGTTTTGGCTAGGAAGGACCTCCTATCTGTCCCTTTTCCTATGTCAATGCAATGACCTTCCCAGCATGGTCAACTTCCTGTCAGCCCCTGTGGCTACCCCTCACTTCTTTTTGCAGAGCATCAAAACAAACAATGAGTACTGGGACATTTTCACGTCCAAATTAAGTATTAAGTGCATTAAGTACCAAATTCAACAAGTTTTGAAGTGGTCGAGTACCGAGGTACCACTGTATTAAATCTTCTTCTAGAGTTCAACTACTACAATATGCTTGATAATGCTTGGTTCTGCTTATGTGATTAACATTACGAGAGAGAAAATGCCCAACAGGAGATGGGACATGCCCTGAAGTCGTGCTCTACAGACAGAAGCAGCTACCAACACTGAAGTAATGAGGGCAAAAGTTGAAAATCCATTATTGTTTGACCTTGTCCTGGCAGAACAACATCATATATATCAGCCATTCTGAAAATTATTTTGATAATTTTATTTGAGAAAGGGGATAGTTGGCCTCAACATATGGGAATCTACAGTCTGTACCAGAACCATAGCTTAGCTTAGCTTTCACCACATGCAGTGCTCACGGAGATTAATTTAACTTTGCAGCCCCAAATTCCAGCAAAAGCAATAATTTCTCACCACTATCAGAAAAGTAATTAATATTTCACTCTAGCTTTCCCCTTATGAATTACCATAAACAATTGTAAGGTAATTGCTAAACTCTTAGTCTAACAGGGATAATGTGATACAGCTGATACTTGGCTCTCTTAATCTTTAATAGTAAAAGAAATTTGAAGAATTTGATTTGATCTGATTACATGATAAAAAGTTATGTAATAAGCCTCTATCCTATTCTTTCTGTATCTTTACCAACTACTATCCACTTGCTAGAAGAATTTCTTCTTTGCAGTATTATCCACAAACAAAAACAGAGGAGCATTATTTTTAAATATTGAATCACAACTGTTGTTTAAAACAATGTGAAAAGGACACTCTGTCCTGAGAACACTGAGAATTGTTCCAAGATAATTTGGTACCTTATCAGGGACAGAAGTCAGAATGTTCTTTCATGGAAATACTAGTGTGATACTTTTCAGGCAAATATTATATGGTTCTTATAAATTATTCTGATATGGCAGGATGGACTGTAAAACTCTATCATGCATATGAACAGCTTCGTCTACATTTTGTAATAAAGCCTGCTTAAGCAAAACTGTCATCCTGTCAAATCACATGTAAAAAAAAAAAAAAAGCACATGACCCATATTCTAAAGAAGAAATGAATTAAACATGACTACTTAACACACATCTACAGGGCATAAGTAAAAGCCTGTAATTAAAGCAAAAGAAAAGATGTCTGGTGGGAACTTCTTTCATTTTACTCTTTTCAGGAGACTAATGCCCTATTTATTTAAAAAGGAAACTAACTGGGAAAAACGCTAGAAGTGTACTATTTGTTTCATTTTACAACTGTGAAGTGACAACAGATAGTTTATTTCTAAGAGTATTTAATGAAATATGTCCAAATAATTTCAGCATGAAGAAAAATGTGGGTTTAAAATTCTCATACTGAATTTAATAAAATTTCACTATGAAATCTGTCACTGATGCCAAATGAAGTAATATACAGGTTTTGATAAATAAATCTATTCACTATAATTTCACTGTTTTTATACAGTTTTACACTGTTTTTATACATTTTATTCTATAGTTACTCTTCATACCCTTCTATATTTATTTACAATTTTTAAAAATCTGCATAAAAATTTATAAGCAAACTTTTTTCCTCCAATGTACACATCCTGAATAAAATGATGCTTTGTCCATTATCTTTTAAAATATACAATTTTGTGTACTTTAGTACGCAGATTTATACAGGTAGTCCTCGACTTACAACAGTTCACTTAGTGATCGTTCAAAGTTACAACGGCAATGAATAAAGTGACTTATGACCATTTTTCACAGTTATGACCTCTGAAGCATCCCCAGGATTATGTAATTGAAATTCAGATGCTTGGCAACTGCTTCACACTTATGACCGTTCCTGTGTCCTAAAGTCATGTGATCACCTTTTGCAACTTTCTGACAAGTAAAGTCAATAGGGAAGCCTGATTCACTTAACAACCAGGTTATTAGCTTATCAACTGCAGTGATTCACCTAACAACTTTGACAAGAAAGGTCATAAAACTCAGTTAACAAATGTCTCACTTAACAACAGAAATTTTGGGCTCAATTGTGGTCATAAGTCAAGGACTATCTATCCTGTTTCGATTGAAAAACAGCATCACAGAACTCAGAAAGATACAAAAATAGATAACTGCATTTCTGCATACAAATTTATTCATGAAATACTATTTAGAAATGTATGCTTGAAAAGTTCAGCCGAACAAATTTATCTCCCAGCCCTATTAACACATCACATTAGTTTCCTGAAGCCACTGAATAAGTTTAAGCAAGACATTATCTCTCCAATGCAGTCCCAAATCTGCATCATGATGGCAAGCTGTGGCTCTACAGATCCTTCTGAATAGAATCCTTGAAATCATTTTAATTTTGTTAGTATTTTCTTTTTGTCTTGAGTGTTTATATTTGTTCTTGTTCTAGGTATCTATCAATAAAATAAAATAAAATAAAATTTTATCATGGCCATGGCTATCTTTTCTATTATAATCATCTTTCCTTTTGAATTGCAGGTCTGGCAAAAGGAAGGCCAAGTGAAAAAAAACAAAAACTCTCACTTCTATAAATAAATTGTTGAGTGCTATAGCTCAAACTCAAAGAACAAACAAAAAGAAGAAATATTAGAGCCAAGGATGTGAGGGAACCAAGCTTCTTTTTGTTGTTGTTGTTATTCAGATTTACACGGAATTTGAAGACCAATGTGGTTACACTATTCTGGACCTGAACTGCTACTACAACTAACTACTACAAGCTACTTCTGCTGCAGCCAGTTGCCTGCAATTTGGCAGTTCAAATCGCACCAGGCTCAAGGTTGACTCAGCCTTTCATCCTTCCAAGATGGGTAAAATGAGGACCCAGATTGTTGGAGGCAATATGCTGATTCTGTAAACCGCTCAGAGAGGGCTATAAAGCACTATAAAGTGGTATATAAGTCTAAGTGCTATTGCTATGAGCATTAAATATTTTTTCTAGTTCTGTGATTTTTATTCATTAATCAAGATTTAATTGCTTCTTACATACCACAGATTCTCACAAAGTTCTTTAAATTTCCACAACCTATTTACGTAAGTGTTCAAATTTCCTGCTAGGAATTTTTATTCCGTTATGTATTTAGTTCATTAAAACTACAGTGACATTTTAGAACAGAAATCACCCATCTGTATGGCATTTTTACATGAACACAAATGTACATCACCAATTCCTTAACAAACAAACAAAAACATAGATTTGAGATTTAAAAAAAATGCTTTAATCTTTATACTGTATGTGCACATGTATGTATATATCCCCATAAAGAGGAAAAGAAGAATAACCTTTTATCACCATATTAAGTTATTACTTGTTAAATAATGAATAAATCAAGATGGTTGTGTTCATGCAATAACCTGAGCCATAATCCATAGCTTATACATCACAGAAATTTTGTTCCTTTACATAAACCCAAGCAAGATACTAATCATTATTGATTAGTATAATGTATCAACCCAATGGAGGATTCTTGTCAGCGGGCCTGACAATTCTCTTTTATAGTCCTCTGTTACTTATGGTAACTGGGACCAGAATTTTGGAAGTCCTTATTGCTGTCATTAAGTGAGGTACATGGCTTATTAACTGAGAAGCTCCTTACAACTTTCTGTTGACTTCCAATAACCAAAGTCAATGGGGAAGCCAGCAGGAAGTTGCAAGTCCCAACTGGTTTGCAAACAGGCTGGTAGACAGATAACTGGCTGCTACTGGTAGATGGAGAAGGGTGCATAGGGATGTGTGAGAGGCAGGGAGGTGCAAACACAGTGGGGCTTGGGATGGCTGCTGCAGGGTGCAGAAGGTTATGCAAGGGTGAACAAGGGGTGGAGAATGTCATAGGATTTGAGATTGCTACTGCAGGGTGCAAATGGGACAAGTGAAGCAGGAGCACAGTGGGGAACATCAGAACAATTTTCGACTTTCCTTACTGGCTTTTCCATTGACTTTGCTTGTGGGAAGCTGGCAGGGAAGGTTGCAAATACCAATCATGTGACTGGGACACTGTTAAGTGCAAGCATTTGCTAAGCGCCCAGATTATGATCATGTGACTAGCCAGTTGCTGGGAGAACTGGAACTTCAAAGAGCAGTCATAGTTACTACTCATTCAGCATCACTGTTAACTTTGAATGGTTGCAAACAAGTGGTAATAAATCGAGGACCAGCTATATATTTAAACACGGTAGGCATATCTAAAATGCAAAAATTTTAAAAACTCCATTAGAGAGATTACAATATATTTATTTCAGATTCAGTACTAGAGTTCTCTGACTTCCTTAAGAGTAGATTTAGTCTTGGGAATTCTTCAGACAACAGAAGTCCCATCATGAAGATTTCCTTGTAAAAAGTTCACTTTTCCTGAAATCACTTGGTATTTCTGAAAGACTCCTTTGCCTCCTTTGCTTTCTGTGCACAATGCACAAAGAGTTATATGATAGTAAAAGTCACAATGCCTGTATTGTTACAAATGCCAAATCAATATAGGATTGTACCCAGGAGTGTCTACAGGGTTAACAGCATCAAAATAGCAGGCAAAACTGACAACTTGCCTCTACTAATATGGGAGGGGGGAGCAATTAGATTATTCCAATAGCTTCCACCATTTTGAACCAGCTAACATTGCCAATGGATATCCCAAATGGTACTATGTTCCACAGCAAATAATTCAATTCCTTAAACTATAAAGCAGATTTATTTATTTGTACCCCACCTTTATTATTATTTCTGGACTTAATTCAAGAACATATCCAATAAACCATCCTTCGCCTATTTTCTCAACAACTCTGTGAGGTAGACTAAGAATGACTTGCCCAAGGTCATGGCTAAAGCTAAAAGTTAGAACTCACAGTCTCTTGCTTTCTAGCCTGGTTAACTACTAGACAAAATCGGCTCTCAGACCTTAAAACAATACTTTAATGTCTATTTAAAAATTAGGCCAAAGAAACCTGTCTTAATTGAAAAGTCCTTCTGCCCTTTCTCCAGAGTCTATTGATAGAATGAGTTAAACCTCTTCATTGTGGTTTCTCAATAATGTGTAAACTATCTTTCTCAAAGAGTTTTAACTGTATCTAATAATATATTTTGAAGATGAACCCTCTAAATCAAAAGCAGAAAGGGCCCCCAAATCTTTTCATTTTTACTGCAGGATGGCACTTTCTAATATCAACCTTTATACCAAATCAAAACAATTTAGCCCAGCAAAATATGACCAATATATCTATTTATAACCCTTTATGTGTACCTCAACAATAATTCAGCAATCCTAAAATATTTTCAGAATTGGGCCAGAGTGCTTGATCAAATCAAAACAGATAGTTTTAGAGCATTAGCTCATAGCCTGAATAACAGGCTAATGCTGTTAAAAGAAAATATTTTATGGAGACATTAGCTAAAGCAGGCAAACTTCTAAGAAAGTTTTATCTTAATGCTTTGAGATACGATCATTCCATGATGACATATCATCATTAATCTTTTGTAAGTTTTAACCAAATACCCTAATATGTTTTAACAGGTTAGCCTTGTTGCCATTTATTAATTCTGAAAATTAAGCTTTTAATTCATCCATCATTCAGTTCTTCCCATTTTCAAACAACAGTATTGAATATACAAACCCTTGATTTACAAGACATTATTCTTTTAAATAAAAGGTATAGTATTTGAGTAAGAAATCTGTTCGCTGTAAATTGAGTTTTAAACTAAATATTCATATTAAAAATCAAAGGGGAAAAAGTCTCAGCCAAATGAAAATTAAATCAAATTATTTGCTGACCCTGAAATATACTGCTAAAATCATGTTTTTTCAAATTGTATTAATACATCAATATAAAATTGATACATAATACTGAATAATAAATTATTTTACTATTTAATGGCATCTTAGGGTTTTAATTATTATAAAGCTAATAAATTTGCAAGACGTAGTTAATATTACCAATTATCTCAAAGCACAGCTAAAATGAATTAATTCATTATTGCCTACGGTCCTTTCTATCAATAAATTCATGAAGTATTTTTAAAGATTATAGCATCATATTATTTGTTAAGTATGCTTGCTCTGCATATAGATAAAGTGGAATTTTTAACATCTAATTTCTTAACATAAATATTTTTATTTTTAATTTCAGATAATTATGAGACCATTGCATAAAACATTTGGTTTTGTATTTTTCTGCATTATTTCAAACCCTTACTGCAATCTTCTAGTTTACAAATCAATCTAAAACCTTTGATCTAAAATTTATTAGCAGCTGCTAGTTACACAATCACAGTATACATACTAAATCTAAAAAGATCCCAATATTCAGTACTGCAATTTAAACATTCTGATAAAAAGAAGACCCTTATACTGCAGAACAATTTCCACATTTGGTAGTTCTCAACCTCAGTTTTTTTCAGCCATTTTAAAGTGTTGATTACTTGAAGGACCACTTGTCTCCCATAACATCTGCCCAGTCAATTCAATTCTGGATTCTTTCATATATTTTAGTTTGCACAGATGGCTTATCGTAGGTGGCACATTTCTCCTGATATTTTGGTTAAAAATCTGAGGTTGAATTATATGTGGATGGGCTCATATGTGAGTATACTGTATACATGATATATGGTTACTTTAGAGAAGTACTGTCATATGTTTTCACAGATAAGCCCATCCATGAATAAACTGAACTCAATTTGGGGGGTATATTATGGTACCTAAAACTCTCAGCTTTCTGCAAGTTTACAAAGTACATAGCACTTGTTTGCTCGTCAAACTGGAGGCTAGAGATTTCCTCTGCAAAAAGATTTTGAACTTTGTACCTAATTAGTTTCTATTTTTCTTTCACCGTCCCTGCTCCTCTTTTGACATTCTCATTTATCAAGTACAAGGCTGAAGTTATAAGAACTGGCTCTATTTCTGTACAAATTTTAGCTATGAAGTTTAAAGGAAGAAGAGCAAGTGAAAAGCCAATTCAGTGCTGCTTTTCTGTGATATAAGAACATCTGCACTTGCAAGCTGGGTAAACCACCTACTGACAGTCAAAGAGTCAGCTAGGCTCCTCTATGAGAGGGCCAAAAAAAAAAAAAAATCTTTGGAAACAAAGATTTAATGCTCTGGAAAAAAATGCTGGCCTTTTTTTTAAAAAAAACATGGATTTAAGGTTTTTTTTTAAAGCAATAGTGCTATGTACACAGAAACTGGAAAAGACAAGTTCCGCCATATGTATATTGCTAGCTGATACGACTGGCTGTACAAATAATCCTCGAGTTACAAATATAATACAGCCTACCAATGACATTTGTAACCGAGGATTCGTTTCCCTGCTTTCCTCAAAGCATTCGCCAATCAACATGGAGCCCAATGAGACAAAGGAAACAAGCTCCATGTTGACTGGCTGCCACGCCGCAATCCCTGAAGCTGCTCATTCGAACTAGTCTGTCAGTAGTAAGCAGGAGGCTGCTTGCCGGCAGCCAGACTGGGCCCAAATGAAGCCTGCAGACCCTCATGGCAGGGAAAGCCGGGCTTTCAGATGGGGTGAACCTGTTTTCCTTACATCTCATGTTCTTACAGTTCACTGGCTTCTGAAGAAAAGACTTCAGCTTCTCTGCCTTGTGGGTGATCTTCTTCTGAAGCTCTTGAGAAAGTAAGTATAGTAAAGCATGGGAAATAGAGTGGGGAGGAGACAGTGGAATACAGGACGCTAATGGTGAACTGGTGGGGTAGGATGGGGGGGGAATAGGCAGGGAGCATGTTGTAGCATCTCTGCGGTCGGTTGTAAGGGCGAATGACCACTATGATGCTGCAACATTCGGAACTTCGGGACCAGGTTGTAAATACTTTTTTTGGGGAGGGTAGTAATTTTGAATGGTTGCAAATTAAACTGTCGTAATTCGAGGGATACCTATATTACAGATTTTCTGCTGCTTCTGCCAAAAAGTTTTGCATGGATTTGCTTTTTACTATTTCTTTTGTTTCTCAGGACTCTTGTAAGAATGTTACAGCTATTGCCTTGACCAAACAATTCTCCTGGCCATTCAACTGTAGTTTCCATAGCTGTTTGTAATGCACTAAGGTTACTTCTTATTATTCTCAATGCAGAGTAGCCAGGCACAATTTAGCCCAGGGTGTCAAACTTGCATCGTCACGGTGTCGTCACGTGATGCATCAGGACTTTTTCCCCCTTTGCTAAACTGGGCAGGGGCTAGGGCCAGTGCGTAACGCATCTGGGCTGCGGGCTTGACACCCCTGATTTAGCCCATTCTGTTCCAGCTTTGGAGGTGATCCATATCAGGGTGATGACAGTTCTTATAGGCAGACCATTCACAATTACATGTTTCCAGAAATCTCCTGTAGTACGTTTGCTTTCCATAGCTCTTCCCTGGATTCTCCCAGTCATGAAATCAACTGGATCCCTTGGTCACTCATTGCCAGTGCAGCCAGTTCCATATAGTGCTCTTTGGAGAGAGTCTTTGCATAAAATAAATAATTCCCATCTATTTTACTTGACATCCCTTTTAGGAGCCTGTCATTTATTAATTGACCAATTTGACAGGTAGCTAAATCTTTTATTGTAAGCCTTCACACAAACTTTCCCTACTCTTTACTGGGGACAGTGTTTTCCTACCAGCAAGATTCACTTTCTGGAAGGGGAAAACAAAGCAAAGGGAATTTATCAAGCCTTTCTTTATGTGGCCTGCAGTAAATAAATAACAGCACCATGCTGACCTTGTTACTGTAGCAGAATAGGATTCTACAGAATAGAAGAGGCAATTCTTTTGCTGGCTCTAGGACAGCTGCATAACACTTCAAATCAACTGAGAGAAACAGCCCTATTTCTATTTAGTTTCCATCAACTTGGTTACAAACAGAACAAGATAAGCAGATTTCAAATATATCTTTTAGCCTTTCCTCCCCAAAGCATGACAGAAAAAGCAATTTTAATGTGTAATTATAGATCTAATTTGAAGTAGGCAGTTTTTCAAAATGAAAACACTACCTTGATAACTGGGTATTGGAAATGTCAGTCAAAGAATGAGTAACATATGGCCACACATTTCCATTTAAATTCTAGAGGAAAGTAAGGTGAAGAAACAGAGATTTGGTGGATATGTGGGTAGGACAGGTATAAAAAGTCTACAGCCTCAACCCAAGGAAAATCTACAATCACTGTATACATATAAAAGACATATTCTTAAGAACTGTATATTCTAGAGCAAGATTTGAATTATTGGATTCTATGGCTAAATATTGGTGCTTCTATCACTTGCCATATCACAAGAAGAGCTTCAGTTGTTGAAAATACTGTTCTTGTTGTTGATTTTTTTACTGTCAACTGTATGTACATCTTAGATTTACATATTTAACATTGCTCCTTGAAAAGATGGCCCACTGGGATCTGAATTGCAGATAGTCCTGTTTCCTCCTGAGTTTTAAGCTACACATTGTGAGAAGAATTGCTAAGTTTATACTTAAGGCAGCTAAGAACCCATTACACTGAATAGATCAGGGTATCCTGTAAAGCAAAGAATGCTGATTCTTCGTATTTACCACATATGTATTTTATTATTGTATTTCCTTTGATATATTTTACCCCAAAATTAAATCTTGTATTTTATTTTTTGATATGGTCATAAGACTAATCAATCAATAAACTACCACTACCACTGTATACAAATATTTATTGATATATAGATACTTTGTAGAACAATTAGGAGTCATTTTGCTGTGAAAGAGACATAAAGGTAAATTATAAACTTAAAGGTAATGCTTTTACAGTTCTTTTTATAGAAGAATTGTTTTACTCCAAAGCATGTTACCATTTATACATGCATACCTATATACAAATGCACTTATGGATATATACGAATGTACACATTACAACATTTTAAAAAATTCCAAATCAGGAAAGTATTTGGTGGTGACAGAAAGAACAATAGATGCTATAATAATCTCCCCAGATTACTGAAATTATGCTGCAGTGCTGAAACACAAAAAAACGAGGGCATCTACTCAGTGGTGGGATTCAAATTGTTTTACCACTGGTTCGGTGGGCGTGGCTTGGTGGGCGTGCTTTGCACGCACGCAGAGGCTTTCCTACTGACCTTCTCTTACACTCCTGCACTCTCCCTTTGTCTTCAACAGTTGACGCGTGGCAATCCATTGTGCTGCACGATGCAGCTGAGGTTGAAAAGCAGCAAATAAAGGTCAATATGGAGCCCAGGCAGGTGGAGCCCAGCAGCTGATCATCAGAGCAATTGAACTGGGCAGCGATCTTCAGAGCTACTGGGAGCGACTTAACTGGGACAAACTGGTAGAATCCCATCCCTGCATCTACTGTAATGAGGGTGTGCCACACAGCCACTTTTCTAAGAGTACTGGTTGAAGACAAGGCAATACTATGTAAAAAAGCTTCAAAGCCTTATGACAGGCCTAGCACTTAAGCTTGCATTCTTAATGTTATATTCACTTACAAAATTGTACAAAGAAATCAGCAAAGGTTTTATACATGCAGTATATTCTGCACTATTAGTTAGCATAGAAAGGATTAAGAAATGTATTTTCTTACCCACTATAATCGAGGATTCACAATGATAGTAGCCATTGGGTTGCTTTTTTTTCAACATTGAGCAAAGATCTAGACGGTTCATAAGTTCATCTCCAAAATAATGATTTTTGAAATTTGCAAACATGCTTGAATCAATTCTCTTCACTCCCTTGTAACATCAAAGAAAAAGCACAGACAGAAGAAGACAAAGTGAACATAATAGAATGAGTATATATAAAATATTTCAAAGAATAACCTAAAGATGTGACTCCTTGGGTAGTACTAGTTTAGATCTCATTAAGTTTTCAAATAAAATTCATTATTTCCTAGTTAAATACTTTATTTAGAAAACTACTAGAGCTGTGGGAATATATTAAGCATTAAACTTCACTACTACTATAGTAATAAGATTAGCATCTTCTTAAACCAGCCTTCTGTCTGACAAAGAAAAAGACAACACTGTAGACTGCAACCCACTATCAACTGTAAATGCAATCTCTGATGTGTATATACCCTGTTCATTAGTATAATTCTTCTAATTGGTAAATTAGCAACTGAGGTTAACACCAGACTTATAGCTGATCTCTGGAAGCTCCAGGCTTTGCTGTTTTATTTCCAGCAGTTCCTGACAGTTCAGCTCTATCATGCAGACAACGGCAAGAGTGACAAGATGCAGTATGCCTTCACATTGTTTGAACTCTTCCTCTGGGCAGTTGTGCAGATAGAGGTAAGCAGGCAGTACAACTTTAGCTCTCTACCTATACTCTACTGCTCTCTTGTGATGAGAAGCTCATGAGGAGTTGAAGATTCAGTGCCAATAGATTTGCACATCGGAATTTCAATCGTCTCTACCCTCTCCACTAAAATAAACAAAAATTGGTGCCCACATTTGGGTTACTTTTTCCTAATTCTTTACCTTTGTGTCTTTTTATGGGTTTCTATGTTGAATAATGGAAATTAGCTCAATATTTTATTTTCTCTGTAATCTGACTGTTAATAAAAATATGGATAACAAAATAAGTTTTTTGTTCTCTTCTTTTATTGTATCTCTATTTTCCCCTTTTCTCAGTTGTTTTCCTGTGTTTATTTCTGAACAGAAGTCCTTTGAGATTTTCCTGCATGGCATTTTGGATAGGATTCCAAAAATGTGTTAAGGATTGGAGAAAATTGTAAACTCAGCTCTTGGCCCCAACTATTTAGAATAATCATTTTTCTAGGATCAAGCAGATGCCTTTTGTAACAGCTACACAATTTTGAGAAAAAATGTGACTACTCTAATAAGTTGCAGGCAGGTGTTGCACTCATGTTCCCAAATACATAACTGAATTTTACATAACTGTATTTTACATAACCGAATTTGAACACAACTTTCACAATTTTAAAAAAAAGTTAATTATGACAATTACTGCCATTTGTGATAGGAAGGGACTTCTGCTATTCTATTATATAAGTGAACAGAACAACCACCAATTGCATAACAGTAAATGTTACGATATCAACCTGGCATCTGATACCTAAAGAAAGTATTGATTCAATAATTTGAAATGATTTCCTATTAAGCAATATAACATGTACTTCAAAATATAGGCATATCATATATATAAATGTTAAAATATAATATTTAAAATAAAATAGGCAGAAAAAGACTTATAAACAGCTTTAAATTTAGTTCTCTCAAGGCACAAATGACCAGACTCAAAGTATCATATTTGGGGACATTACCTAGTTCTTTAGAAAAGTCTATTAAGTTGCTAAATGTGGTGGGAGAGAGAAGAAGAGGACAAGATGCATGAACTCAATTATAACAGCAATGGGTGCAATTTTTTGAAGAACCAAAAGATCAGGTTAGGGGCATCTATCTATATGGCTTCTAAGAATCAAAAGTGACTGAATAGCACATAATAATTATCATATTTTTTCCTTAAAGTTATCTATAAATAAGTGTTATAGTTTTTCTTCTAGCAATGATTTATTTTGAACAATTTTTTTTGCACAAAAAACAAGCAACACTCAGAAAAATAAGGGGACGTATGAGATTTAGTACTAACCACTATAGTATATGCTAGATAGCTCTGTTTCGGTTAATGCCTGAAATACGGCTGACATCTAGTGGTGCATCATGTGTGATGCATATGAGCTGCTTCTTGATTTCTCATCCCTAGCTCCTTTTAGTTCCATAGGAAGTATTTTTAAATCAATAACTATGGACACAGCCTACTTAACCACCCACTCTGCCACTACAATACATAGAATAATATGATATTTGCATTCCATCAACTACCAAGGCACTTAAATGAATGAGAAACAGGAGACAAACTAACCCTTTTAATGGGGGTCCTTGGTGCTCCCTGAGCTTGGCTGTTTTCTTGCAGACATTTCATTACCCAAACTAGGTAACATCATCAGTGCACTGAAATGAGTGCAAGAAAACAACCGAGCACAGAGCTCTGTCCCTCATTTTAACCCTGAATTACAAATATTCTCCTTTATCTAAATTTTAACAAGGTAACTTCCAAAACTAGTCTCATCTTCCTCTAATATATTCAACCTTCCTCATCTTATGTCCAGGATATCTATATAAGGGACTAGTTTCCCATCCTACTTTTGTTATCCCTTTGTTAAACTCAGAAATGTTTCTGTGAAAAAGGAAGGCCTTGTGCAAATGCCTCACTCCAAGTAAGTTCCCAAGTTAATTCAAAAACTAACTTTCATTCATTCAGGGGAACAGAAACATGTAAGTTAGTTCTCTCCCCTCAAGATTCTGGCAAAGAAGCAATCTGAAAAGAATTTTATTTTGATGTCATGGCATGCTAAATGGCTCCCTTGAGTCGTGTTCGTCTCTTCACCCATCTCAAAGTGTTTTTTTCTGCTAGCTGACAACCCTTCCCCCACCTTTGTTTTGACAATGACAGAAAAGAGCCTGCAGAACAAACACTGAGTGGGGGAAGGGACCCTCTCTGGAATGCTGAAAGTGAGAGAAAGCAGCCATTGTGAGAGGATTTATTTAGGGAAGATAAATTATTTAGGGAGGATCTGAGGGGTGTGTGTGTGTGTGTGTGTGTATGCGCGTGCATGCACATGTGCACAATTGTGCTGTTCCCCATTGCTCATGTGCCTTGGGGAATGGCGAGCTGGCCTTTTTGGATTGGCAGCAGTGGGGCTAGGGCTGAAGTCAAGGCCTAGGCCTCCATTTCAGGCCTAGGCCTTGGGGTTGCTATCAAGTGCCACTGTTCAGAGTAGCCAACAGGGGGGAGAGATGGGGCGGAATGTAAAGAATTCATCTTTTGGTCAGGCATGGTGGTAGTGTGATACATCAACTGAGTCAAGTTAGGCAATTTAAAATTTTTCACAAATCAAGCCCAAAAGGTTTGCTATCGCTGCCCGAGAAACTCTGTCAAAGGCAAGTTCACTTTCTTTAAGACCAATGTAGCCATCCTGGAATAAAAGGATCACAAGACTTCAGTGGATGACTAAAGGTGATGGAAAAATGTGTTGCTTCTATGAGAAAAGAATGCAAAAGAGACAAATTCAGAAAATAGATGTTATGTAAAATAGGCTTTGATGGGAAAGTATTAGCAAGGTATTTTTGCAACTGTATTGCAACAGCATGCATAGGAAATATGCTAGTGTATGTATTCGTGTGGATACCTGTCTATAAAATAAGGCTATGCCTCAATCAGAAATTATCCAGAAGAGATGCAGTACATTGAACACATAAGAATGCAAGCATGGCATCTCAGCAAAGGGGTTTTCATCTTTTCCAAATAATTTTCAAAGCATGCACTAGATTAAAATATAGCACATGCATATAAATGTAAGAAGAAAAAATAGTATGGATTTAGGAAATACTGATCAAGCCAAGTTACACTACTGGAATAATTAGAAAATACTGTAAATGGAAGTCCATTTTAGAAAGGTACAGTCAGGAACACTCGTATAAAACTTCTTAATTCTTACAAGGGATAAAGTGAGATAGAGAATTAGAAGTGTTCTGCATGAAAAAATATCTACTTACAATATTAAAAAGTGGCTTGTAGATAGATGAAATATAGATTAACACTGTCATGGTATCTCTATTAGCAGGATACTTATGAGGAAGCCCATTAATGCAGAATCTGGGTACTTTAGGCTTGGGATCAGGAATGCATTGGGGATTTTGTTACTGTACTAATGATCTTGATGCTGAAGGAAATTCCTATCAAGTTTATTTTAGATGTCATTTTCAAGTTTTAGAAGCACCTGGGCTTATTATGCTGGGTGACTTCAATATCCACTTTGGACCTGGTTTGTTTGGGGTGGTTTAGAAATATACAGCACAAAACAGGGCAGTATAACAGGGTCAATATAATATAGCTTCCATGATTGATTTGATTTTTTTGTTCTAATCAGGAGGCTGTTCTGACGATGGAGAAGTCTGAGGTCTTCCCCGGAGTTATGGACAGGCTGCTATCTGGTTAATGTTGGATGAATGGCTATACATCATCTTTGTGGGGACCCTGAGTCCATTAGGATGATATACCCCCAAAAAACTACTGGACAGGTGACTTGAGATGTTTTTTTTTTTTACTATATGCCCCTCTGATATTTGTTTATTACTTCTACCTATGACGTTACTAGAGATTTATTCAATTCTGTAAATTTCTGAGTAAATAAATATACTATGAATAAACATACTACATTCTTTAAAGGAGTCAGTTATTAAATATCGTAAGCACATTGGATTCCTTAGAGATATCTCTCAGGGAGATATTGATTGCTCTAGACTACCTCCAATCTTTTTCAATATTTACATGAAATGTCTGATGGGGCATCATCAAGAGATACAGAATTGGGTGCTCTCAGTCTGATGATGACACCCAAATCTATTTCAGTATGACAACCTCAGGTTCCCTTATACGTCTGACAGCTTGCAGTCAATAATAAATTGTATGAAACCAAATGCAGACAAAATGGAAATGCTTACTATGACTGGCATAATGGAGCGGCATCTATTATGTGAATTTTTTCACATATTTAATTCTGTATACAAAAGCTATAATATAATACCAACCATGCAGAAGAATAGCTGTTTGTTAGCTAAAATGTAATCTGGTTCATATGTTGCTGTCCAGAATTTATATTTCTGTATATTTACATACGCATTTGGTCCTGTATATTTATTGTGCACAATATTTCTGTTTGGACTTTTTACTTCAAAGATTCCAAATATCAGTATTCTCACTTTAAAAATACTTCTAAGAAGCATATGCACTTTCAGTCTTGATTCCAAAATGCAAAAAAAAAAAAAAAAGAAATTATTCATTCCTTATTAACAATATTACAACAATTTTGAAACCTTTCTTTTAAAAATGTATATAGAAAGATTATGGACCTGGTGTATGAATGTTATATTTTAATTTAAAACTGGATTCAGCGAATAAATTAATGTTAAGAGTGGATGGGGCCCTCAAAATGGACAGGTGTATGAGTTAATTATCTTGTATTAATTACACTTTGTCCTGGTCCATCCACTATTTTACCCTGGGCCCTTTTACTCTTTGATATATGGCTTATAGCTTAAAAAGATTATATAATCATTGTTTTGCACACATGTTCCATAAAGGATGAGCCACTAATGCAATATTGTGTATCCAATTACACAGGTGCTTGAACTTCTTTGAAGTCAAGGAAAATGAGTACTGCTGCTACTTTTTCCAACCAGTGCCAGTTCCAACCTCAGCATGTCACTGAAGAAGATGATGGGCTATCTGAAATCTACCTGTGTGTTTTATGGTATGGAGGTGAGCTGGGAATTGTTTACTATGACACTGGAGACTGCTCAGTATATTTCATGTCTGACTCACCTGACAACGAAGACCTCAAACTGCTTCAAAGGGTGATAGATGAGGTTTCTCCCAAATGTATATTGAGTAGTGCCAAACAAGATTCTAACATTGCCAAATTTCTGACCAAGATAGATACCGCGGAAGGAGAAAAGCCAGAAGGAGGAAAAGTAGAGGTTGTCCTCTATCCAAATATGGATTTTGGTTTGGAAGTGAGCAAACAAAGGATTCTATCTAGGCAATTCCCTTTTGTCCCTTCTCACATGACAGCAACTGAGAAAATTCTTTATTTGTCCTCTATTTTACCTTTTGAGAGCCCTCTTGTGCTAAGAGCATTAGGAGGTCTGCTAAAATTCCTTGACAGGAGAAGGCCTGGAGTTGAACTAGAAGATAGTCATGTTGTTGTCCCAATCTTAGCCTTTAAAAAGTTTGTACTGACAGATACTGTAAATGTGGATCAAGACACTTACTGTGTACTGCAGATTTTTAAAAGTGAAGTACACCCTTCTGTGTATAAGCAGGCCACTGGGAAGAAAGAAGGCCTGAGCTTATATGGAATTCTGAACCACTGTAGGTGCAAGTGGGGAGAGAAACTGATGAGACTGTGGCTCATGAGGCCCACCAGCAACTTTACAGAGCTTAATAAGCGACTGGATGTTATCCAATTCTTTTTGTTAGCTCAGAACCATGAAACAATTCTGACCTTACAGGAATGTCTCAAAAATATAAAAAATGTACCTCTGATTCTTAAGAGGATGGCTCTTTCTAACACAAAGGTAAGCGACTGGCAGGCACTTTATAAAACTGTTTACAGTGCTGTGTGCCTAAGAGATAAATGTCGCTCTCTCCCAAGCACCATTGAGCTTTTCCAGACAATTTCTCATGTTTTCACTGATGATCTACACTATATAGCCAGCCTAATTAGCAAAGTGGTAGATTTTGAAAGCAGCATCTCAGAAAACCACTTCATTGTCAGACCAAATGTGGACCCCATAATTGATGAGAAGAAACGAAAACTAGTGGGGCTTTCAGACTTTCTCACAGAGGTAGCTCGCAAAGAACTAGACGACCTGGATAGTAGGATCCCATCTTGCAGTGTTATTTATATTCCTTTGATAGGGTTCTTACTCTCTATTCCACGGTTGCCCACAATGGTGGGCAAGACTGACTTTGAGATTGAAGGTCTAGATTTTATGTTCTTATCAGAAGAAAAGCTGCATTACCGCAGTGCCAGGACCAAAGAATTGGATATTTTGCTTGGTGACCTTCACTGTGAAATACGAGATCAGGAAACATTAATCATGTACCAGCTACAGTCTAAGATCCTGGAAAAATCTGCAGTACTCAGTGATGTGATTGAATATACAGCACATTTAGATGTGCTATTATCCATGGCAGTCATGGCTCGAGAGAATGGATATACCAGACCCAGCTTCTCTCATGCTCATATTATTCACATAAAAGATGGAAGGCACCCTCTGATAGAGTTATGCGCAAAAACTTTTGTGCCTAATTCAGTGGACAGCAGTGAAACATATGGACGGATTAAGCTCCTTACTGGGCCTAATTCATCTGGTAAAAGTGTGTACCTAAAACAAGTAGGTCTTATTACATTTATGGCTCTAATTGGCAGTTATGTCCCTGCTACCGAAGCTGAAATAGGACCTATAGATGGAATTTATACAAGGATCCACAGCAGAGAATCAGTATCTCTTGGACTCTCCACCTTCATGATTGATCTTAACCAGATAGCCAAAGCAGTGAATAATGCCACTGAAAACTCTTTGGTGTTAATTGACGAGTTTGGCAAAGGCACAAATACTATGGATGGGCTCTCTCTTTTGGCTGCTGTTCTAAGGCACTGGATTGCACAAGTGAGCCAGTGCCCATACATTTTTGTTGCTACTAACTTCCACAGCTTGATGCACCTGAAGCTCTTGCCCCATACTCCTCTTATGCAATATCTGACCATGGATACACATCAAGATGGAGACGAGCTTGTATTTTTCTATCAGATTAAAGAAGGCATGTCCACTGTCAGCCATGCAGCCAATATTGCAGCTTTGGCTGGCATGCCTTCTAAAATCATTGACAGAGGAGTCGAAGTATCAGAACTGTTTCGCAATGGAAAACCTATCCAACGTACTGACCATCCCTCAAAAGAGAAACAGATGCAAAATTGCAAATCTCTGGTGGATAAATTCCTCTCCCTAGATCTTGATAATTCCCAAGTGGATATAAAGGAGTTTATGATTCAAGAGGTGCTACCTTCTTCAGCTTCCATATTGTAACCTATTAACCTAGAGTGATTTGAATAGAGACCATATAAGTAATTGTAATACAAATAATATATGACTGAACTATAACGTTTAGTGTATACTGAATTGTTACAAAGTAGGAAATACATCAGAAAGAAATGCCACTTATTGATTCAGACAAAAAGCCTGAAAAATTCATAATCCACCAAACTGAGTTTTACCCATCAGGCCTTTATTATGTTTTACCCGATGCTTGTCACCCCAACCAGCATATTCCATTCTGTCATATATGAGAGATGACAAAACAAATCCTGATCCTGCAAACCACCATACTGCTATTGTTATATTTGATGAATTATTAATGTGTATTAGTGAATAAATTATAACTGAAATGAAATTTAGAAGATTATTTATAGATTTCCCTGGTTTTTTTGTAAACATATTTGTCAATAACACGATATTTGGACAACAAATGGACTATGTTCAGATTTACTTACTTCTTTTTCACTGATAAATTATTTCAAAATTTGTGTGATGTGCATTAAATATGTTCATAACACAAAAATAGTCCAGAAAATATACAATACAAAAATATTTAAAAGCAAAGAAACTGATATTAATATTCCTTTTTAAATAGTAGATTTTTCTTTGCTTTGGTGTATTTGTTAAATGTTTTTGTATGCTGGTATTCTAAAAAATAAAATCTACAATGCTTCATGTTGGTATTATTTTCAAATGTCCTAGTTTCTTTAGCTTTACAACAGAACTCTTTAATTCAGAACATTCAGGTATTTTGCATAAGGAAAAAATACCTTTATTACTGGTTACTGAAATACAGTTATAATATAGGAGAAATTAAATTAGTTCAGGCACAACATAGATGGCAGTATATGATCAAGACTAGATTATATTTCTCTTTCTCTCTCTTTAGAGAGATCTTTCTTTCTTTCTTTCTTTCTTTCTTTCTTTCTTTCTTTCTTTCTTTCTTTCTTTCTTTCTTTCTTTCTTTCTTTCTTTCTCTCTCTCTCTCTCTTTCTCTCTCTTTCTCTCCCTCCCTCCCTCTCTCTCTTTTAGTTTGCTTTTGCACCCGTAGTACAAACCTATGGCTTCCATATACATTTAAACGTGAACTATTCTTAAATCGTTCATTAAGGCTGACATTAGACCAAAAGTGACATACTACTCCTGTTTAAATAAACTCATACATCATACATTGTTAAAATTACTAAACTAGTTTCATTATTTATTTTGAACACTTGCTAGTAATGAGACAACTATAATCCTGTAAAATGGAGATCTATTTACTAATAATGTTGTTCTTACTGTATTTTTTCTATGTTCAAATTACTCTAAAATGTTATTTATAATCTTGGAGAAATAATAAATATATTTGTAAAAATACAAATGTTTTAATTCTACTTTCATACTTTTTAAAAATATATTTTTCTGAATTTTATCTGCAAGCATCTTTACAATGGCTGCACTAAAAAGTTACACTATTTTCATTATTACTCAAGGGCTTCAGTGCTATGTATATTTACTTTGGAAATAAATGTGAGGCTCACTTCTAAGTGGACAGGTTATACTATCAATATTGTTTGATTTTTAACTCAAATTAAAATTAATTCAAACAGAAACTACATTTATGTAATGATGTGTATATATCATTTTAATGTCTTACGAATCAGGGAAATTTATATATTCTGTTTTTCAGATTCTCCTTTATAAAATATGAGCGATAATGACATCAAGGCAAAGGTCTTACTTTCATTTAATAAAGAAGTACTATATTTATTACACTCCAGAAAAGTGTTTGGCCCCAGTATTTCCTTATAGTCTTTAAAAAAAAAGCCCTATGAGTTGGGAATTACTATTCAAAAGCATGAAAACTGCAGAGGAAAACAGAATTTGTAAAAATGCCCTCTCCCTTAAATTAATCTTTCTTTTTTTTCTTTAAGAGAGCTGTATAAACTGAAATTAATAGTTTTTGAATGTAATTGTTTTTAAATAGTATCAGATTATTTAAATAATTTCAATTATGCTGTTGGATTAGATTTCAACTGTGAAATAATCTCTTATAGGGCTTCCTGATAACAGACTTAATACTGATTTACCTGTCACTTAGCTACATTTAAATATAAAATTATATAACAATAATTTGTGGACAATGCAAACTGCCCCTCAGCCCTATTGTGATTACTTTACCTGCTTTTGTAGTTTGGGGGATTTTGACAACTTCATGAAGGTCAAGTGAGGCTTTAAAACTTTGTCATCTATGATGATACCTTTTTCTTGAAACATCTTCTTCACAATTTCTAGGTTTAAAAAAATAGAAGTACTTAGAGCTAAATCAGAGAATGAGAAATATCTGTTTCATGAAAAAGAAGAATCCACTGAAAAGAGAGAACACTTTATTTCTAAATTTGCTACAACTAAACCATATAATTTTACACATGTAACATTAATTGCATATAATTATGGTGCATATTATTGGAGAAAGCAGAAATCCTACTCCAACATGGCTGTATAATGATACACAAGGATTGCCTTATTCTGAGATCACTCTCACACTTAATTTTACTATTACTGGCATGTGTGAAAGCAAACTGTCAGCTCAAATTTGCTTCAAGCATGTTAATGCTAAATCACATTGTGTATTAAACTTACATGTATTTGGCAAGTCAGTAGTAAAGCAAACACTTTTGTGACTTTTACAAAAGACAGAACTATTTTTAGTCTACTGCAATGTATTTTTTTTTAAATCTTAAAACAGATGTCAAGAGTTTAAACATTTTTTATCATAATAATGTTTAAAATAAGGAGGGAATTGCAGAAGCATCGAGCTGGAAAGTCCACTGAATCCACATCCTGCTCAGTGCAGGAATCTAAATCAAAGTATTGTTAACATATGACTGTCTTTCCTCCACTTGAAGACATTAAAGGGGACCAACTACCTTCAAGGTGCTCTTGGTGGTTTTTTCCCCCTATTGAAATGGATTCCTGCTACTTAAATCTGTTATTCTGAATCTTGCACTCTAAAGAGAACAGGGATTGCTCTTCTATATATCTTTTCAAGTCACTGAAGAACACTATCAGTCCTCTTTTGTCAAGGCCCTGTTTCTCCAATGTTTCTTCACAGGAGTTCGTTTCTAGCTCCATGATTGTTATTTTCCGAATCTTTTCAGTTTTCCTCAATCTGTCTTGAAATACTTGTCCAGAACTCTACACAACAGTCAAGATGGGATTTGACCAAGTAGAATGGTTACTACTTATTTATCATGTAGAAATTATACTTTTACTGATGTGGGATAAAAAGTGTGTTTGTCATCTTTCAATACATCCGTTCATTTATATTTAGTTCACAATCACTTACTGCTGTAATATCTTTTTCAAAAGTACTATTACCAAATTAAGTATTCTATAGCTGTACCTTTGATTTTTATTACTGAAGAACTTTGCACTTGTCACTTTCAATTTTCACTTTGTATGTTTGATTTGAATTCCATTTCTGTCTTCTAGTATATTAGCTATCACATCCAATTTTCTATCATCTGCAAACTGATAAGCATTCTTCCACCACTGCGCCAAATCATTAATTAAAAACACTGAAAAATAGAAGACTGAACCGAACAGCATTCGGTCTCCAATTTGATAAGAAACCACTGAAAAGAACCTGATGAGTTATGATTTTCAAGCCAATTATAAATCCACTTAATGACCATGCATCCAGCCCATACCTAATAGCTTTATAATCAATATGTTATGGAGTCCTTTGTCAAATGCTTTCCTACAGTTAAGGTATAGTTTTTCTACAGTAATCCCATAATCTATGAAGGAAGTTACTGCAGCAGAACTATTTTTATGACATAATGACATAAAATTAGTCTGGCCAAATTAGTTCCTGCCAAATGTGTGCTGATATCCAGCAATTGTAAATTGTTTTCAAGATATTTACAGATCAATCTTTTTAAAGCCGCTACAGAATTTCCACAGGTATTGCTATGATGTTAATTGCTGGTTTCTTGAATTTGCCCCCAATTTTTGAAGATAGGAATATTTGCCCTCCTTCATTCATGAGGCACTTCAGATTTCCAGAGTGCCTCAAAATCTAATACACAAGATTTTATCAAGACTATTAGCATAATTCCTTCAATACTCTTAAAATGCAATTAATCTGGTCCTAGATACTGAAATAGTTTTTCCTTAATATGGTTCTTTCGGTTCATTCATCCTATCCTTCACATTTTGCTGTGGAACACATTGTTGAAGAAAACTAGACCAAAATAGGAGCTAAGTAACTGCATTTTTTAAAACCTTCTTCACTGAGCAGCTGGTATACAAGTTTTTAATTCTCCTTTGTAATATAATATAGTCATAGATCAGAAAACTGTTCTCTTTGAATTTTTAAAACAGGCTACAGTTATCTGATCAAATGTTTATATTAAACTTTAAATGTTAATATCAATAGTTTATTGGAAATTTTCAGTATCTCCTTCTGACATTCATTTCCCATTTTAATTTCCTTTGCTTTATTTTCATGCAAAGATATTCACATTTGTTAACACGGCTGGATTCAGATTTCATGCCTCAGTAACCTTTCAGACATGTCCTCTGATTTTTCCCTTTGAACTAGAAAGTTCAGTAGGCCTGTTCAGAGATTCTACGTAAGTTGGGAATGCCCAGAACTGAGTTCTATCTTTTCTATCTCTGTCTTCATGAGCCCATTTCTTCATTCAGCTAAATATTTACTTATAGGCCCATTTAACATCAATAGTAATAGCACATAGCTCTTCATAGCCCTCTCTAAGTGGTTTACAGAATCAGCATATTGCCCCCAACAATTTGGTCCTCATTTTACCGATCTTGGAAGGATGAATGGCTGAATTGACTTTGAGCTGGTGAGGATGAAACTGCTTGCAGTTGGCAGAATTAGCTTGCAATAACCACTGAGCCATCACAGATAATAGGGAAAACTATTTTTTGTCCCTGTTGTTAATTTTTAAACATTTCTAGAATCAGAAATGTAAACCTGCAACAGACCATCAGTCTGGTTTAGTTCATCAGTCTAGTCCTGGTTTAGTTCCACAACTGAGACCAGAAACCTGGTCCTTACGGAAATGATCACTGGGTGAACCGCAATTCTATTTATAATCTTACTTTGGTTTTCCTTTGCTTTACAGACCTGTGAAGGTTGTAAATGGGACCATTAGTTGCAAAAGTTACATTTTCATCTTTGTTGTAACTGCAAACAGTTGCTAAATGAGGTGGGTTGATAAATGAAGAATAGTAGAATAGAATGGACGGGACCTTGGAGGTCTTCTAATCCAGCTCCCTGCTCAAGCAGGAGAACCTACATCTCAGACAAGGGACTGAAAAAACCTCCACTGACGGACCGCCCACGATTTCTGGAGGCAAACTGTTCCACTGGTTCACTGTTCTTGCTGTTAGGAAGTTTCTCCTTAATTCCAGGTTGCTTCTCTCTGATTAGTTTCTAACCATTATTTCTTGTCCTGCCTCTGGTATTTTGGCGAATAATCTGACCCCCTCTTCTTTCTGGCAGCCCCTCAAATACTGGAATAGTGCTATCATGTCACCCCAATTCTTCTTTTCTTTATACCAGCCAGACCCAAAATCTGCAGCCATTCTTCGAATAGTTTAGTCTCCAGGCCTTTGATCATCTTAGTTACCCTTCTCTGATCCAAAGCCTCAACATCTTTTTTTATTGTGGTGACAAAAATTGGCTGCAGTATTCCAGGTGTGGTCTTACTAGGGTTTTGTAAAGCATGTAATCTTCATGTAATCTGATTCTATGCTTCTGTTTATACAACCCAGGATTGTATTAGCTTTTTTGGATGCTGTTGCACATTGTTGGCTCATATTCAAATGATCATCCACTAAGACTCCAAGGTCCCTCTCAGTTACTGTTTTTGAGCCAGGTCTCACCTAACCTGTACTTAGACATTTTATTTTTCCTGCCTAAATGTAAGGCTTTGCTTTACTCCAGATTAACATTCATTTTGCTGGATAGGGCCCATTGTTCAAGTTTGTCAAGAACTTTTGGGAACTTGAACTAACTGTATTTGTCAAAAAACTTAAGATTTATGTTGAAAGGCAAAATGACACCAGAACTATAATTACTGATTATAGTCCCACAAATATGGCAGAAACGAAGTTTTAGCACTAAACAAAATTTGCTCAAGATTGAAAAAGGAAAATTGCTTACCCAATGAACTTGAAATACTTTATGGTGGAAATTATGTTTAAAATGTTAATAAAACTAGAAAGGGTACAGAAATGACCAGTAAAATAACTGCCTAGAAGTGACAGTGCAGTAATAAAAGATTCTTCTGCAATCAGTACCATCAAAGCATATCCATGTTGAAAAAGGAATTGCTCATTTTTGGTTTTCACATGTCAAACAAACTTTGAAAGTCATATGAAATCAGTACTTTTCAAATGATATTTTAACTGCTTGTTTACTAAAGTAGAAAGCTCATCTAAAACAACTTGTTCAATGCTGATTTTAGTCTTCTACAAGGATACTTTTGAGTTCATTCAGATCCAACAGATTTGAGTTGTACCTTGTGTAAAAATGCATTGATAATGAAACTGATAGATGTACAGTTTTATGCAACATTTTCAAACAAGGAAGCAATGAAACAGGAAAAATAAAATACTGCAGAGAGAAAGAAAGATTGTTTGCGCACAATTCTACTTTTAGCTCTACCTCTTGCCTGTTTCAGTATTACTCATTCTAGGAAAATGTTGCTGTTGGAAGAAAGGAAGATTTCTTACCCACTTAATATAATGATTGATTTGTTTGACTTCTCTGGAAATCTGACAAATTCTACAATGATTATCTCAAGTTAGAAACTTGGCAAAATTTGGGATTTAATTTGGGATTCAAGAGACGTTGGACTACTGAATTTATTCCAACATTGCTATTAACCACATCTACTAACCAAATGGAACATTTTTACTACTTGAATTTTGAACAGCACAAATATTTTGAAATGACATACATTGTGTCTAATAGCTATATTCAAATAAAGACTTATTGTGTTCCCTAATGCATTCCCCTCCTCCTTTCCTGATTGCTGGGTAATGCTTGTAGTAAATGTAGGCTTTTATGAAAGAGCCAGAGTAAGTGCTGCTAACATTGTCAATAAAGACCCACACAGTTTCAAGACATAAGCTTTTCAATTGTTAGTTTGTGTACCATCAGCACAAAATAGGTAAGAAAAGAAAAGTCATTGTTTATGGTAAATGCTTTCTCACAGCCTAACACTATGAAAATGTATTTCCAATTACTCTCCCTTTACCTTCCCTTTTTTGTAAAATGCAGGTGAGAGTTTTTTTTAAAAGCTTTACATACAGGTGTTGAGGTGCTGATACACCAAATGTCATGGCTCTTTAACAGCAGGTGGCAGCACTTCACTGACCATGGCTGATCCTGAGAAAGTTTATTAAAATGTGTATTTTGTGTGAAAGAGAGACAGACAGAGAGAAAAAGCCTAATTAACAGCAGAAAATGCAGCACTACTAATAGGGATGTGTGTGTGTGTGTGCTTTTTAAGTCTAGAAAGAAAGCCCTATGAGGAACCAATAAAAGGATGGGGGATTATTTAGCCTACGTCTTTCACAGGACTTTCTAGATTCGTCAATTTAGAAGTTTCCCTTTGACTTGCTCCCATTTGACACTGCTGAAATTTGACAAATTCACTGTTTAAGGAATCAAAGTATCTGTCCAATTATTTATTCTAATTAATGGCAATCTAGGATGAAATTACTTTTTCTATATTAACAGCACAAAACTTAGGTGATTTCTATTATCGTATTTCACCATCTGAGAAAGTTTTAAAGTGTACATTCCCTTTTTGTAAAATACACAGTGACCAGAAAGCCATTTCTTTGTGAAGCAGCATTTAGAATCCTAAGGGATTCATTCTATTTCATTTTGTTCCATTTTGCACTTTGGTTGCTCATTTATTTATTGATTCTTTTTTTCAGTAAAACCCCTGATTCAATTAACAGCTACTGAGATGTTTGCTCTTAGACAATCAGCATCTAACCCACAAAAAATATGATAGGCATAGCAGGAAAAAGAAAGCATATTAAATAAGCTTATTTAGAAACACATTAGGAACAAATAAAATATTACTACTTATTTTGTGTATAGCATGATACTCAAACTGATGCACAATAGTTACAGTGTATACAATATGTATACATGCTGAAGGCCTGCCTTGTGTGTGAACTTTTACTTCAAAATGATTTGATTAGACTCACTCTCAAAATTTACACAAGTTTCTCTAGGAAACCTAGATGTTATTAGCAACCTGAACAACGCCAACACAAGATTAGTATCTATTTAAATTCATATAATCTGCTTGTTGGCTGACCTTAAATGCTCTCATTTCCTGTCATTTCTTTATATCGTTCTTCCTCTAAACCGCTTTGGTTCAGTAATAAACAATAGACAACCTAATAACTCTCTTTTAAAAAATGAAACAATAATCCTAACAGTTAAAATAATATAATTGCCATAACAGTACATTGGAATAAGACAAATACAATACAGAGTGCTGTACTAAGAGAAGCAACAAAATATGTAGCGGGCTTTTTGTCTGTGAAAATACTAGTAAACACATGACATGATGTCACCATATTGGCAATGTTTCTTTTGCTTACAAAAGATAACAAATAGACAAAAACAGATTATGTATTTTATTTATGTATGTATGTATGTATGTATGTATGTATGTATCTTTGGTTGTTTGGGTTTTCTCCCGCGTAAGATTCGAAGTATCTAGGCAAAGTTTCGATGAAGTCTCATTCATCATCTTCAGGCTTCTGTCTCTGGCTCTGTGCTTCACTCTGAGAAGCACAGAGCCAGAGACAGAAGCCTGAAGATGATGAATGAGACTTCATCGAAACGCTGCTCAGATACTTCAATCTTACGCGAGAAAACCCAAACAACCAAAGATCCACATACAAATACCCGCGAGAACCTCAGAATATATATATATATATATACATATATACATATATACATATACATATATATACATACATATATGAGATGTATCCGAAAGTCATATGTAGAATAGATGCATGCATCTTTTGGAGGAAATGACTTGTGTTCCTAAAGTGAGTGGCCCACCCTAGGCAAAGTCTATTGAAGCAAATGTGGCAGCTTTAACAGAAATAAATTTTAGTTATAGGAAAAAAATTCAGATAGGCAGAAAAGCAGCATCTAGCTAACTACATCCTACCAGAAGCAAAGTTAGCAATAGAATGTTCATGTGCAAAAAACAGAAAGGAGGAATTTGAGATTAACAATCACATCAATCAAGAACAGAAATAGTTAGTGATAAAACCACAGAGAGAATTCCCAGCAGATTTTCTGCATCTTGTGGTCCGTAAGTTATGAAAAACTGAAGTTACATCTTCAACATCCACTTCTTATTTTCCCCTACTCTTGAAACTTTTAGGAAAGTAATCAAGAAGGTAAGAGATTAACCTTGGTTTTAAAATTAATTAAATTTGCGGGGGAGGAGTGAAACCGAAGAAAGAACAAGTGAAAAAATACATTGAAATTGAAAAAGAAAGAAAACGAAGAGCCATATGCAAGTTTCAGATGAATTCTGGATTCAGAAGCAAAGTGTATGGATGCAGGAAGATTTCTTAAGGCTCCTTCCACATTTGAAACAACTGGCTTCACACCGGCAAAAGACCTGCTTACTCCTTTGGGATTCCCATTTACTTCTCTCCCATATGTAATCATTAATGCCTTTTTCCCATTTACAAGAGGCAAGAAGATGGGAGGAAGTGCAAGAGGCAAGAAGATGGGAGGAAGGACAATGGCTTGGCCATTAATTTTCTTGGTATCTCCTTGTAGATGGCCCTTTTTTCTTCTCTCTGCTTTGAAACTCTTTTCCTTGGACACTCGGAGATAAACCACGAAGATCCTCATGCAGGGCAGAAAAGTGAAAAGGTGAGGAGAGTGAGGCTGCTAGCTGTGCCACAAATTATAAAATAGTTCTAAAACTTATTAAATGACTTTGAGATTCAAAAGTCTATACAAATATTTGCAATGCGTTTCTCCAAACATTTGTTCCTGAGGAAAATAAGAAAATAAAAATAAGAGAACAAATAAGGGCAACAATGTGGCAGACAGTTCAAGTTTTAGTCATAGTGAAATTCTCCTTCTAGAGCTCACTAATAATTCTGATCTATGGAGAAAGATCCTGAAAGAAAATCTAAGGTATTGTCGGCTGCCAGCAGAGCTAGCTGCAGAATCAGTCGAGGAGGAGGTGGAGGGAGAGCCTGGGCTGGCTTCAGAGCCTTTGGAAGGCTCTGATAAGAAAACAGCACCAGAGAGAGGCAGAGTGGGAGCCTTCTGTCCTCCCCCAGGTGGAGAGGCAGATGTTTTCGGGGCCTGAGCTGAGTGAGGGGAAGGAACAGATGGGGCCCATCCCAGATGCCCATATGCAGCGGAAAGGAGAGGAGAGCAAAGGAAAACAATAAGCCAGCTCTCAAGGAAAAGCAGACATCAATGCAAGCCAGCTCCTCCCTGGCTGGGAAATAAATAGTGGGGGTTTGGGAGTGGCCGGTTGTCACAGACAGCCATTCGCTTTTAGATACACCAACCCATTCGGATTTCTTGGCCAGGACTGTTGGGACTAAATTACATTTGATTTTTGTTTATCCACATGAATAAAAAGACTGTTTCTACTCTGTTTGAAAAGGGATTTTTACTTGTGAGTAAGTGGCTTATTATTATTTGCTAAGGCTGTGTCAGAACAGGTATTTTCTTAAGATTGTTTGCCATTTTTAATAGGTTTCCCTATAAAAATGTAGATTTCATAATCTGCCATACTTTGCTCCAGGTCCATCATCAAGCTCAATTTTATTATTATTTTTGATTAACCCACATAATGTTCTGAAACAAGAAATATTTACAGTAATATAAAAAAGTAACCCCATGTAGGGTTTTTTTTTTGCATTTTTGACATTGGCAGACATATTAATATCTAATTTTCATTCAAGAAGTATGTGAAAATAAAGGTGATGTAATTGAACCAAAAAACTATGAAAAATTGATTTTGCAATCATTTATTTTAAAAAATTAACACATGAATTTCCTTCTGTAGAAAAAGCTTCTTGGCTCTTTTGGCACAAACAAACTCAAGTAAGCATTTATTATCAGTGTCTACCAGCTTTTTATATTGACTGGAAAGACTTCTTTCCCATTTCTCCATGCAGGATATTTCCAGCTGTGTGATGTTTAATTGGTTTCTTGCAGGCACCCCCTACTTCAAATCACCTGACAATGTCATCTAAATTAATCAGATTTTCAGTTGGCTAAGCCATCCCAAAAAACTCAATTAATAATAAAGGAGATCTTGACCCCACTTTTTAACTGTGTGAATTTACAGAAACACAGTTGTTAGGAAAGATTTTGCATAGCATGAGATATTTCATGACATCATACATTTAAACGGGTAGAACAAAGGACCATTAGAGTGTTTGGTATTTATTTCTGTGTTTTTCTCATAATTGGTTATTAGTTATTGCTCCTGGAAACATTTCGTTTAGACATTTAAAATTAAAATACAAGGTTGCCCTTGTTATTTGTGCTTTCATTGACACCTGACAACTGCCTGGAACATTTTCTTGGCAAAATTTCAGAAGTGGTTTGCCAATCTTTTCTTCTTAGGATTGAGGGAGAATATCTGGCCCAAAATTACCCAACCAGTGTTTATGCCAAAGTTGGCAGTAGAACATATGATTCCCCAATTTTATAACCTCGTATCTTATCCACTTTATCTAAGTGGCTGTCGTATCAAAGAGATATAATGATACAGAAATTAACAATGTTTAAGTATTGCAGTATATAATACTAGAAGGTTTTGAGTTAGAACTGGAAATACTTTTTTTGGCTACAAAGGTCCAACTTGAAAAAAATGCTCCTTTTCTAAGAAGTCCTGATTTATTTCAAAGGATGCGTATTTTATTTTCCATGAGTAGAACAACATGTTTATTTCATTCTCCCTGAGAATGTTTTCAATGCTGCTAAAACTGCCCCCATCTCCATCCTCCAGTTTCATACTAATCATTTGGAAATTAGAGAAATACATAGAATGCCTGTGAATCTTCTATTGAGCTATGCAAAACATAATCAAGATGGCTGTGGCCTTTGCAACTTTGAAAAATTCTCCTAATGTGAGTCACGCAATATTCAGGCATGGTACGACTTCACATTCCTTCAAGCACAAAAGAACATTCATTGCATTTAATAATGTCTTAAAGGAAAACTTTTCAAGAAATGATTGGAATTTGGGGAACAGTCTAAAAGGACAATGTCAAACTCCAGGCTTTTCTGCAAAACTGAGATCTTTTTGTTAATTTATTTTTCCAACACTTTGCTTTATCAGATGGTTTCTGTTTTTTAATACTACATTTTGTATTGCTCCCATTTTAAGTTCCATTCCATTGGATCTAATGCCTACAATCTCTCATTTCTCCTATACCTAGCAAAAATCATGGGGCAATTCCCAAGAAATGCATATATTTCTCTCTGTTTTTCTTAGCAAGTGATACATGACAAGAGGTTACATCCCATTCTGAAAATTATTTGTAGCCATCCTGACTACTTGCCAAAGATAATTTATTCCTCCATAAATCTGTGTATTTATTAAAATGCTGTTTTCAGTGGCCAACCAAATTGTAATTGCAATCAAAATTTAGATATTGGCCTAAAAGCAGTATTGCTATCACCCAAGGATAAAAGTCAAACAAAATCATGTTACTGACAGTACTTTCTCCATTTAAACTTTTCTTTCCCATTCATACCCTCATGAATTTTGCACCCTCTGACAAATATCAATATTTATTTTATTTATTGATTTATCTGATTTGTTAATCACTTACAAAATAATAGGTATAAGTATAAACATGAGTAAGAATACAGAAAATAGATACGATTAAATGGGGACAATAGGACAGGGACGGGAGACATGATGGTGCACTTATGCACGCCCCATATGTATGTATGTAGAATATGAAATAAATCCTACAGAAAGAAATTTTATACATCCCCCAGCTTCACAAGACACCAACTACAAACCTCCACTGATGTTTAAGCTAATAACTCTACTTCCTTGATACACTTGAAGTAATAACTGTTTTCTTTACACTTAAGCCACCAAAGCAACTTGTAGGAGTCTGTTTTACATTTTTTTGCTGTGCTCTTTTCACTAAGGATACTCCTATGATTCACCTCCCAGTTCATATTTCACACAATCCAACAGGAAAAAAGCTGTTAAGAGTGTTTGTTGGCTTGCAGATCTGTAGGCGTGCAATGCTCTCAGGAGCTGCTCTCAGGGAATACACATTTCATCTTGAAGGATCCTGTAGAGCTGTAGAACTATGGAGTAAGATTTTTAAAGCTTTTCTGTACATTTTTACCGTGTTTCTCACAAAATAAGGCCGGGCCTTATTTTTTTTTTTTTTGACCCCTCCAAAAACGGCTAGGCCATCTTTTGGGGGGTGACTTAATTTCACCCCCTTGCATGCTCGGGCGGGAGGGTGGCGATGGCTTGGATGTTGACCTTGGCGTTGGTGGGGCACATCATATTGGGAGACCTTCTACCACCGTTGCTTTCCCTTCTCCCCGTGCTGCCGCGGCGTTTAGAGCAACTCCACGGCATTTGACGCAGCCACACGCGGCCAGCCAGGGCTCCTCCCTGCAACCAGAGGGAGGCAAGGCGAAGGGAAGGCGGCGACAGGACGCCTGAAGCCGAATGTCTCCGCTGGGCTCCGTTTGAAGGGAGGAGCCCTGGCTGGCCGTGTGTGGCTGCTCCAAACGCCGGCAGCACAGGGAGGAGGGAAAGCAATGGTGGCGGAAGGTCTCCCGATACGAAGTGCCCCACCAACGCCAAAGTCAATGCAGGCAGCACCATATCCGCGTATGCAACAAAATTACTTCCTAACGGCAAGCCCCCCTGCCAATCATCCTCATTTCACATGTTTAATATAGGCCTTAATTTGGGGGGAGGGGCTTAATTTGATTTTATGCCTATAAAACATGCTGGGACTTCCTATTGGGGGAAGCCGTATTGTTGGAGAAACACGGTAATACTTTCAAAATGAATTAGATCTTAAGGAAGGATATTTTACAATCCAACAGATAAATATGCACATGCATACTATATAAGTGCAGTATGTATGTGTACAAATATGTTTATGCAAGGATGCCCAGGAACTTAATTACTCCTCTTCTGGTAAAGGGAAAGGCTTTTTAAAAAAAAAAATCTTAGGAGCACTGGAAGCTCTGGGAACACTTAGCAATTTGCAGATTTGAAACATACAGGGTGAGTTCTCTTTGGCTGCACAGTACTTTCTGTGACCATGGACGTAAGAGTCTAACTCAGCATCAGAAATTGCTCTTTGCAAATTCTAAACCCACAAGTATACAGACATTAAATTAAAAGTGGTTTTTATCTGGAAATGGCAAGGACAAAGTATAGCAATCTCAGGGTGGTTTTAAAATAGGTTGAGAATCACTTGCAATGGGAAAGCTAGTGATTATGGCAGAGTTCTGTGTTTGAAGTATTATCTATATAGGATGCCTTTTTGCTCAGTGCAGTCCAAACAATCTCATGCAGAACCCTTTCCTTTGTAACCTTCATACATGATCTCATGGGTGAGACATCAATAGCAGGTCTTATACTTCTGTCTGGTTGTGGCTTTTCCCTTAATATGGACACTGGTTTCCAGATGCTTAGATTGCCAGTGAATTTGAGTCTCTGCCTATAGAAACCTCTAGCTCTGTAATTGTAGATAATGGTTTGTTGCTCTCTTCATAACTGGACAATGGATACAGCTGTGCATTGCATGCAAGTGGTCTGTCACTGCCTTGTATTAATGATAATGTTTCATTTGTTATCTCAGTTTCTGATGAAATAAAAATAATAGTTTCACATGTTTATGTGTGCAACCGGTTCCCTACCTGTGAAAACTAATTATTTCCACAATGTGGAAAAGTAGGGAATCTATAGCTGCTTAAGCAATGTTACTAAAAAAAAAACCCCAAGATCAAACAGTGTTTTTAGACTATCTGGCGCAACACCTTGAGTTCCTCAATTACAGACATCACACAGAACTGTGATTAGCCTTTAATATGAAGCCCATTTTTGTAGGCATGAAATAAAAATAGTAAGAAAGGACTGCAGTTGCCCAAAGTGTGTCTCTGTTTATTCTCTTAACATGTAATCTCAGGCTTCAGATTATCTCTGAATCAAGATTAGGTATCTAATCCTTCTTGAATTGGTGAATGATCATGCAGTTTCCAATCATTCTGCAGGAGTGGTAGAATAGTGATGTTATCTCCATTTCTAGAGTTATTATCTTGTGTTCTCTTTAACTCCAGATTCACAAATGGATCAAGCTTGCTCAAGGACTAATGTAGCAGCTATATCTAAACAACTTTTTTTTTTTTACAAAAATTAGGCTACTTTGTAATAATATTAAAAAAAAGATTTACCTGCTATCTTTAAAAGCGTGGTTGTGTTATCACTCTCAGTCAACTTTACAAATCCAATTTGATTTCTGAAGTGATCAATACCTTGAAAAGATAAATTCAAAGGCTTCCCTTGCAGTAATTCTTCAATTAAACCTCCACTCTCCAAGAAAGCACCAACACCACTATCAGAAAGAAAATAACATATGTATATTAATCTATCAATCTATCTTCTATCTGACTTAATACATACAATCACCACATTAACTTGCTACAGGAAGTTCTGACTTAATAATCATTGGTTCTGTGACCAAAATCATAGCAGCACTCAATGAACGATACTTACAGCCGGTTCCCAGAGTTATTGCCATTACAATGCCACCAATGGTCACATGATCAGAATGTGAGTGCTTTGCAGCTCACAAAAAATTAGGACTTCAACTCCTCCCCTGCCTACCCCACCCCCATTTCCGCCTTTTTGGCCACTTTTCACAGTGACACTCCTTGGTGGTAGCAGAAATGCTGGGGCTGAAATAGAGGCTTGGACCTCTAGCAATCTCAAGCCTGCTGTGCCTATTGACTTGTGCTGTTTTCCTTCCTCTGCAGACAAGGAATGCAAAGCCTGGTCCTACCCAAGGCAGCTGCTGGCTACATCAGACCTTCCTTCCTCACAAGGCCACTTGCATTGTTTTAAAAAAAGGATTGTCATTGTCCAAATAGCTTTCATCATTCTCGTGATGCTTTGGAAGATCTCAGAAGCTTTTGGAAGGCTTTCTGAAGCACTGCAAGAACCAGCATGCGCTATTTGGAGAATGATGGGTGCAGCCTTCTCACGAGATTTCAGAAGGCCTCTGAAGCCTCTCAAAACAACACAAGAATGCTGCATGCTATTTGGAGAATTGTGTGAGTAGCCTTAGGAAGGCCTGGTGTAACCAACAGCTGCCTCACACAGGTATGCCTTGTCAGCAGGGGAAGACAGCAAAGGTCAGCCGGGAGCAGCAAGGCCTTCAGAGTACAGGGCAGAGTACAGGGCATTGGTAGACAGTGGTGTGAGGTTTGAGGTGGCACTCCTTGGCAGCAGCAGTGTCGAATCTGAAGTAGAGGCCCAGGGGAACTGACAGCAGACTAGACTGCTGAAGACCCCAGGGCCTTTACCTCAGCTCCAGTGTACCATCACCAAGGAGTGTCGCTATGCCAGGCAGTCAGAAGGGAAGAGATGGGGGTGGGGGGAGAATAGATAGATTGGAGTAGTAGAAGAAGAGGCAGGGGAGGCACTCTCTTATGTTAGAAGGCTTGAGACTGGGAAGGACCAGGCTGGGAATTGAACCCAGGCTGGATTGTCACCTAACAACTAGTAGGATGCAGACAATGAGAACAACGGGGACTGCCAGGATTGAGGTTGCTAAATGATGAAATTATGTGACATCATGCTTTACAACTGCATTGTTTAGCAACAGAAATTCCACTACCAAGTATGATTGCAACTTGAGCATTACCTGTGTTAATTATTTTCTAGATTGCCTCATTTTTCATAGATTCCCTGTTTATAGAATACTAAAAATAATTTAAATTATCAATTTACCACATGCAGTTGTATAAAACATTAAGTTTACCTGAGCTCATGACCCACCCCACCCTCTGGGTCACGAGTTAAGAGGTTTTTCCTTACCAGAATCCTCAATGCCTTCAACAATGGCAGAGCTTCTAATATGTTTGAAAAGTTCTTCAAAAATTTTAAAAGATGCATCCGCCTTGAAAAGAGCCCATGTTAAACTGTCAAATATCAGGAGCTGACCACAGGAAACGTTTTATGACATTTTTGTATTGTGACATAAAATGCTTTCTGATCATTTTTTTTTTTTTTGTCATAAAATGTTTTATGAAATCTACCAAATTTCAATTCCACAGGAGTCGTGGATCCTGGATTTTAGATTCATTCTTTAACTTAGCCTGATTTGAGAAATCTTGGCTGAAAAACTTTTTCCCTACGATAAACTGTTTTGCCCAGTTTACAGACATGAGAGTTTTGCAGTATATATAGATAAATCTAGGGCAAACTACAATGCTTCCTTGTAAACTTCCAATTTGACTGAAGGCAAGACAGACATCAGTGATATTTCAGTCTTGCCTTGTTGCCCATCTTGGCAACCTATGCACACTGCTTTCTCTAACACATACAATAGAGAAAATGTCTTTTTCCTAGCACGGTTTCAGATCAAGTTGCCTAATGCAATATTTCTGTTACGTATTTTGCCATAGGAAAATAAAATAAAATTTAACTGATCTGTCTTGCACATTTAAAAAAAAGATCTTGTTCTTTCGGTGTTCTGGATGAAGTAAAGTATCAAACTAAGACTTTGGGAGAGTTGGATACAGAGCAAATTACAAAATGATATAGTTAACCTTGGGTCAGGATCCTGGTTTTTGAAATTTTATAATTCATTGTTATTCTGGTGAAAAATGGATCAGATTAAAACACAATACAGCTTAAAAAATAATTAATAGGATTTCCTGCCAGTAGGCATCATTAAGAATTCAGCCTTATTAAGCCTATTAAAGCCTTTAAAACCTTTGTTGTTGTTACTGTTGCCATTGTATTCACATAACTATCACTAGATGGCAGTAACTACCTTTTAAGCAAGCGTCTTTCCTTTCATACATTGCGCTGCAAAAATGCATTTTGACTCAAAGTATGCCTTAAGCAAAGAAATGTTAAGATATGCAATTAGTTCCTTTAATAATTACCAAGACAGCTTACTAAAGCCATATCTGTGACTGGGGACAGTAACACAATCAACACAAATAAGGCATATATATGTTCTGACATCATTGCCTTTAAATTAATCATTTTCTAGCTTTCTCTTTCCATCCCTTTTTGTCTACTGTGAACTCTGAAGGGCTTTGCTACAATATTGATGTGAATTGTAGAGACTCCCATGACGTGTCCTGGAGATCACATATGTCATACTTTTCAAGCCATATTATTTCAATGTATAACTGTGCCTGTAAATAAATTTAATAATCTCCCATAGCAACACACTACAGTACAGGGAAGAATCAGCAGCTAGGGACTGATTTTCAAGAAAACATGCTCACTACAATTCATTGAGAAGGGTAGCAAAACAATAATTGTTTCCTAGAATACAGCTTTAAAATTACTGTTGTAAAATCATGGATTTCATAAGAAAAAGAACAAGAAATCAAAACAGCAAGCAGTATGCCTGGGTAATGGATAAACTCTTGGAACTGAACTACAAAGACCCAATTTTAATCCCTCCTTGACCAGGGAGTCTGGATGAGTCTCGTAACCCAATTTTAAAAGGTTGCAATTATGGGAGATAGAAAGGGAAGGGGGGTGATTTTATAAATTCCATAAAAAAATTTAAAAATCTGAGTTTTTAGAAAAAGTTGGAATATAAATTAAGATAAGACTGTTTCGAGGCTTAGTTCACATCAGCAACTCTTTCTCCACATGACTGTTTCTAATATTAGTTTCTACGAAGAAACTCAAGGTCTTTCATTGCCTACATGCTAAGGAAAGAGGCAGGGGTAAGTTAGTTTCTATAGTAAAAGCAGCCCTTTATTTCAATCTATCACAAGTATAGGAACCAGCCACATCAGGGTGGTTTCTCTTCCCATTGTCTGATAAGGAGGGTCTGCATAAAAGTAATTGGCTGGATTGCACGTGTGAACAAGTATTACATGGTGAAGAAACCAGCAAAGAATGGTTTATATTCAGCTCTCCCAACCAAGAATGTAGGAAGCTTCAAAACTCATTCACACCAGATTTATAATTTCTAAAGTAATAAAAAATAATAATTATCAAGTCACATGAACATTATTAACTGCCTGGTCTTGATATCTCCAAAAAAGAGGTATATATTGGTAGAGGAACATACTATTCTTTATACTTTCTTAAACATTATCTACGTTTCAGCCACCCAACTTTCTCCCTAATCACTTTCTACCCTATATATGCAAATGGTTCTTAGCTATTCTACAAACTTAACTGTCTCAGAGATCTTCTATTGCCAATCTCTAAATTAAGCAATAGCTGATTCATTTGCTGACACTAACCACAAAAGCAAAGCATGAATGATTCTCACTTCTTCTGCTTCTAGTTCTGCTATATGGGGAAAAAAATCAATCCTCTTTCTCACTGAGAATTGTGATGCTTGGCGTTAACTACATCTCACATTACAACAGAAACTTATCATGCTGGTGACCCAAGACTGGGTTGGCATCTACTATCTTTTGTCCACACTACGTGATCTTGGAATGTACTTTGAAGATTCTGAAAAATAACATGGATTTTCTGAAGTATTTTATTTTCTTTCTATTTTTTCGGCAGTGACCATTTTCAGAAAACTCTTCCTTAGATTTGTTTAATTATTTACCTTGTTTTGGTTTTGTTATCGAACTTTCCTTTGTAAAGCAAAGTTATAAACATAAACCATTTTTTAAAAAAATCTTATGAACCTTTTCAGATTTTCCCTTTTTCAGGTCTGTCTTTTATGTTTTCCAAGAAAATATAATCACCATACCTATAAACCACTTGGTAAAAAGACAAAAGTCAAATCCAAGTAAATGCACTCAAGTCAATATTACAAGTGACATTATGTCAGGCTTAACAAACAAGAAAGCTGTCATCCTGAACAGCTATTATAATTGAAATACCAGTATTATATATATAATATAATGTACTTATTGGAGAAGCTACCGTTAAGATAATACGAGGTCAAGGCCACAATAAATAACCATTTGCAAGAGATAGGTTCCTCTCAGATAAGGATAACAAAAGACAGAAAATGAGGTGGTTGAACATCTGAACTTTTCCTGGAATGAATCAATTACAGAAAACATATCTAGCCAGATGATACTGTGACATTCCTGCTGGATGAAAAGATAGCAAGATGTTTACATAACCTTTGAGTGACTGCTGTAAAAGATATGGTAATTATATTAGTAACAGCTATACAAACATCTGAGATTGTAAGTGTGGAAGAAGACTAGGGTCTTCATCCAAACTTTTATAAAATGGCGCTCATTTTATAAAATTGGATGGCTATCAAAATAAAAAAAAATATGGGGCACAGAGAAGAGGTGCTATAGGATTCAGAAATGGAACAACTTTTTATTTGATGACAGAGGAGAAAAGACTAGAAGTATATTCGCCCAATGTAAAAGTGTCGGAAAATATACCACTTTTAGGTGGTATATTTAGCACAGCATGTGCAAAGGAATTCTGTTGCCAATTTTACACAGTAAGTGAAGAGAGGGAGAGTTTATTTAAACGTAGGTTTCATTTCCATTGGAGACATACCACAGACTGAACCTAACTATCTGCAGAAGCAGTGGAGTTTTTCAGATGCTGCACTGGCTTTCAGTAATTGATGGTATGCTGAGACAGACTGGAGGAGAAGACCCGCTTCCATATGATCCCCTTTTTAATTAGTGAAGGATGAAACTCCATATTCAATATTTTTAAGTGGTCATTTGCATACTTCACTACTCCAGCTAGAGAATACAGAACTTCAAGTTGGCACAGAAAGAACATTCAAAAATAATGAGTGCACAAGCATAAATTGAATTATGAGGAGACAAAGAAATTGCAGGAAAAGGGAGAAGGGGAAAAGAATAGAATAGAAAAGGCAGCAAACAAGTCTTTATAAAGCAGTACTTGTTTTTTATATATAAATTGTTAAATAAACTATAATGTTTAACAGACCACTTATATCAGAAGTGAAACTTCTTCATTTTTTTCATCATTAATTTAAAGCTGTGTTAAAAGTAATTTTTGCTGCAAATCAATAGTGTATTCAACATCTGCGAACTGTAGGATTTAAGATCACAGCTAAAATTACTGGAAGCAAGTAAATGGAAATGTTTTGGCTTTTAGCACAGTTATGTTGAGAGGTTCAGCCACAGACTCATTATATCCTCCAATTTACCACATGATTTATTTTTTGCTAAACTCAAGCCATTAGCTGCTTTGTGAAGAAGTCAAAGCTGAACACAAAGTTCCCAAAAACAGTTTTAATGGTCCAAATTCATAGGCCCTTAGCCAAGTGCAACAGCGTGAAAAGTATGTATGTAGCCTTTAGTGGTGCCATCAAATACAGTATATGCTGACTAGAAAGTTAAGTTCTAGTTTGAAATAGACAAAGATAATCAACAAGAGTAACATATGCCATTTCTGTCCTATAATCTCTGACTGAGAAGAATCTGGATAATCTCTTTTATTTAGTCCAACGCTAATTTGTCACCGCCTTCTCTATCAAAGTGGGTGAACATTATTAAAAAGGGCTGACTCTCTTCAGACAAAAGCACATTACTGAATTCTTAAAAACAAGGAGCATTACAATCTTTATCAAAGAGTGTATTCTAACTTGCTCACATCTCACTTAACCAAACCATCCAAAGGCCCTGGGAAGGATGTGGACTGAGTCCACAACTGCATAATCCAGGTTACTGAAACCAGTAACCACTTCTTCTGGTTCCAAAATCAAAAGAAATCTAGATTAAAATTTAAAAAGATGACTTGCTCACCAGAACAGGTTCTGTCCAACTAGCATCCAAAGCAGATATCTACTAAGATACCCACAGATTCACCCGGTGTGTCTGTCCCGTTCATCTTTTCTCGAAAGAATCCAAGTTACTCTAAATGGAATTTCTGGGAAGCAATTTATGAATGTAATAAATGTGGAGAAAAAAGCGACACTTTAGTGCTCTTGCTGCCACCATGCAATCTCAAAAGAACAGCTCATCTCAGTATTTAATTGTGTCCATTTCTAAGTTTTCACCAGCTATGTTTAAATGTCACTATGTATGTGTACAGTATGAATGTACAGTGCTAAAATATCAATGAGGAGCCTACCACTTCACATAGTTGCTAAGTATGTGTTAGTTCTAGTTATCAAGAACTAACTGATCATTCCGCTCCTGGACTACAAAAATTCATATTAATAATATATCAATGGTTACTGGGAAAGTAATTGATGTCATAATTAATATTAAAATAATTAATAATTGTTTCTATTCCTATTCATTCTTTTCCCAGTTCTATCCTAAACAAAACAGATTTTAAAACAACCTTTGATTTCAGAATGAAAGACTTACTTGCTAATTGCTTCTTCATTGGACAGATGCATCACTAAGAGGGTGACATGGAAAGTGCCATAATGAATCATTGCTTTGGAGAGCCTATTATCTTTTTGTATGATTGTGTTCTGAAGAGTCTGAATGCCATCTATAATCTAAGATAAAACAGAAGCATATAGAAAACCAAATTACTGCAAAGATTACTAAAATTAATGCAAAAGAAAAAAGGGAGGGGGAAAAAAGATTGAGCATTTTAGTTTTAGGTAGGCAAATATGATAGTAGAGTCATAGAAGAACACAACCAACCAAGGCAAGGAATCCATTATATCTTAGTGGGATTTATGCCATAAACTAGTCCAGGGTATGGCATTTATTTATTTTTTTCAAATTGTTCCAGTGCACAAGTATATAATCAGGTCCCTGATTAGAGTTTAAATCTGCTTCAATAAATTTGAAGCTGGTGGGGAATAAATAATTTGTGGATAAAATGGCACCCTGCTGTCACATCTTGTTATGGTTTTTCCTTGCAAAATCATGTCACTGTACACCATTTGTGCCCGATTATATGCTTTCACAAACATTTCATTCATATTAATCTTAAGCAAAGGACATGACAGCAAGTAAGATTTCCCATTAAAACATGCAAATCCAATCATAACATTAATGAATACAATCATTGAAAAAAAGGACAAACTGTATTCGCTTTCTCTCTGAAGAGAATTGTGATGGTATGTCCAGTCTATTTGACTGGAAATGCCAAAACAAAGCAGTAAAAGAAGCTATTATCACAAAACATCTGTGTTACATCAACCTCATTTTAACAGCAGGTATTGCTAGGTTGGAAGTTATAGGAGTGAGAATATGTAGCCCACCCACAAATATTAATATTAATATTTAATTAATATTTAAATATTTAGTATTTAATAATAAAGGAATTAAAGTCCATTTTATACCACATCAACATAAAGAGTCTGATTGTTCTTGAGTTATCATGGCCTGGGACATTAAATTCATACAGAGTCTGGTAAATAATGACAGGATTATACAGTAACTCCACTAGATTAAATCAACTGTAGCAATGGGATGGGGGATATTAGTATTGATTAGATTCACAAAACATATGAATAAGGTGCTTCCCTGTTCAATGAGCAGGATCGTACTTGTTGTTGTTGTTGGCCTGGGACAAATTTAACATAATTGGAGAGAATGAGGGCTATAATATGTAGGGCGAGAATGCCATGATATTCATTGAGGATTTTGAAATAGGTTTTTAGGATTTACATAATAGTATTTTTGTAATGTAACTCAATTCTTCAGACTGAAGTAAATTGTATCCACAATATCTGACAAGTTACTAGTACTGTCAAAAAGCGTTGCAAATATGTTTTAGTTTGGATCCTCCAAACTATAAAGTAAAACACTGAGAACAAACTCACCAGTCATATGTTAACCTAGCATGTTATGGAAACACAGATAATATGCTTGAGGGAAAGAAAAAATGCTAACTGGCAGATAATCATTTCTCAAAAATCTTCCTGTTTTCAAACTACCCTCTAACTTTCCTCACTCCTTCCACCTTCTTATTAAATTTATCTTTGATGTCACTGTTGCAATCAGAATGTAATCAGAATAGGTGAGCCTTTTCTAGATAACATGATTTTAAATCAGTGGAGTTCCTGTGCCAGCAATATGAACAGATTGTTGTGATTAGAACTAAACTGTGGTTTATCAACTGTGTGCCATTTTGTAGATTTTAAGTAGATTTTAAGAAAAAAAAATCACCTTTGGATTTGTGATTGGAACAGAAATGAAATAATTGGGTCTGTCTTGGTTTTTCTTTTTCTTCGTTATTGTACTGTCTTCTTCAGTCCCCTTTCCTGCTAATCTCTTTCTCTTCTTTTTAACAGATGGTTTAGATTTGCTCGTGTCTGGATAGAAAGCAAAACAGTTATTATACTGTAAGCACATGTAAGTAGAACAATGCATAACATCTGATAAATACAACATCAAAAGGCCATTCAGACATTATTTTACCCTCATTTTCAAATTTGAATGGTAAAGTTTCATCCTTTCTTAGTCAGAAACAACACCACCTCCATTCTGTTCAAGATGTTCCTCTGTCCTTGGAAGTCCCAAAGGTTTTTTTTTTTTAAAAAAATGCAACTAGACTTGTTTTGTTTTGCTTGAAGACATTTCACTTCTCATCCAAGAAGCTTCTTCAGTTCTGAACGGAAACTCAGAATTGAAGAAGCTTCTAGGATGAAAAGCGAAACATCTTGTATCAAAACAATGAAAGTCCAGTTGCCTTTTAAAAAGCACATTTGAGACACCCATGGCCAGGATGGTCAAGAATCTCCATAGACACACACCCTTGGAAGTAATGCTCAGGAGTGCAGGTGGAAGGAAGAACTAAAAACAAAGGCCATGTTGCCCTCTTTTTTCCAATGTTTAAAAAACCCAACAATAACACTGCTATATACAAATCTGGTCCCAGTCCAGGTTTACAAACCTGGAGCTTTCAAATATTTTGGACTGAAATTCCTTGCCGCTGGCTGTCCTGCAGTAACTAATGACTAACGAAAGCCCAGAATCCAATAGAAGAGAATATGTGTAGTTCAGAGTTGAACTGTGAGGTCCTTGGTGCTCTCGAAGCTTGCAGATATTTCATTACCTGACAAGATAACATCATCAGTGCTATGGGACATGGACTTTGCTACTGTGGTATACAACAGCTTGGCCTGCCAGCATATGCGGGAATATGATTTTCTCTTCACTAGTTCCTTGATTGGGTTATTGCCTTCTGCTAGATTGCTCATCGGGTCTTAAACTCACTGTTGATTGCTGCAGAGGATGTGTTTAAGTACACATCACTGTTCCAAGACAAGCAATCTAGCAAAAAACAATACCCTAGATGAAGAAACTGTCAAGGAGAAAACCACACCCTCCATCAGCACTGGTAGGCAAGCTAATGGATGGGGGAGCAATATCCCTAGCATTGATGATGTTGTAGTCAAGTAATGAAATGTCTGCAAGCAAATAACCAAACTAGGAGCGTTAAGAACTCCAAAGCCCAGACCCGTGATGGCAAACCTATGGCACACGTGCCACAGGTAGCACGCAGAGCCATTTGTGCCGGCACACAAGCCAAAGGCAAACTGCGCATGCACGTGCCTCACAGCTTATTTTCGGCTGGTTTGAGGCCTTTTTCGGCCTTCCAGAGGCTTGAAAAAAGCCTCTGCAGGATGAATAGGCCCATTTTGTCACTTCTGGTATTAACAGGTATTCCGGTATTAACATTAACAGGCAGGTAAGGGGGGATGGGGGGATTGCACGCGCATGCGCAGGGGCGCGTGCATTGCCTTCTGGGTGCTGGTATGAGAGCGCACAAGTGCCAGCGTGCACACAATTTTTGGCACAGGAGCCCCAAAAGATTAGCCCAGACTATCTGATACCAGTTTGCTTCATCCTGCTAATGTTTTTTTCAATTCAATCTCTAATACATTGATGGGAAAATCTCCCTAAACAAATATTTGTTATGGCTAAAAAAGAATCAAAAATTCAAAGTTTGAAATGTTTCTACCTGTTATAAATGTAAACATAGTGGGATCAAGATGATTAGGAAATACTGTTGTTTCCAGAAGGGCCACTTGTTTTGTTCATTTTTTCTTTTACGAGGCACTCATACAATGTTGCTTCAAAATTATTGTATTCCAGTATCTTCTGGGGGACCTTAAATCCATGTCATTTTTTTCAGAGTACTTGTGTGAGTGAACCCTTTGTGCGTGTTTTTAAATTAAAACTCAAATTACAACATGATTTGGTTCCAGGTGGCTTTTGCAAAGTACTTATTAAGACTTCCTTCTGCTCTGCTCCTAAAGCTTTAATTAGTTCTGTGTTCATACGCCCTGGTCTCACTTAATCTTTGAGTTAGTTGCCTCAGGTATAATCAAGCAATCCCATCTTTCGTTATTAAATGTTTTAACTGCATTTTTCATTATTGAAATTGCCCTTTTGTGGCATTTCCCTACAAGGTTAGCATGCGCAAGCATTAGAACACAGGAAGCTTTTGCTTTATAGAAATTCTTATACTGAATAACTTGGAATTCAAATATAATTCAGAAAAAGGAAACTTCTAGCCATTTTGAAAGGGAGAATTAAGAAGACTTGGAATTTGAAATGGCAAATGTTAGGTTGTTGTTGTTTTTTTAAGAAATCTGGCCTAAATATTCTTGTTTGCTTAACTACAATGTGAATATTCACTCTAACAAAGTTTCAGAGTTCTATTCTACTAAACTTACTGCTAAGTTCAAGTTCAATATCTACTTCAGCAAATGGCATTTCCGCCATCAAGTTATCAATCGAATTGTTAGAGCTGGAGCTGTACGATTTCTTCCTCTGCTTTTTCCGTTCTTTTTTCTTGCACTCCACAGTTTGTTTTCCATCTGGAATACATTTAAAACAATGAATTTGGTTTTAGATTTCATGGCTGATTAAACCATCACCAGTAAAATTCTGTCCTAGGCTTACAAGCTCATTACAGGGCAGTTTTTCAAGCACAATACCAGAGGTTCTCCTGCATTTGCTTGTTTCTCCGGTGTGCAAGTTTAACTGATTTTTAAAGCATTAAATAGATTACAATAATGGATTTGCATATGTATTTTGATCCCCATTTGAAAAACAGGGATGAAGTGGACACAAGTCTTTCATAACAATCTATAGTTTAGAGTAATTCTCTTGCTCTGATTTTTAAGCTTTGAAACTAGAACAAATTTATCTGGCTATGGCTAAATAAGCTATTAACAGTGTTTTATTAATGTGAAGAAAGGTTGGCGACTCAGTTCTGCACTGAAAAAATGATTCAGCCAGGGTACATTCAAAGGCTTCTCACAGCTGGCTGGAACTGTTAAATGGAAACAATATTATCACTTATTTGACTTCAGATTTTATTGGTTACCACTCATTTCTTATTTAGAACTATTTGGGAAACTTACGATAAAAGGTGGTACACATACTTTTAAATAAATAAAACTCAAACTTTTTTTTTTCCTATTCTACGAGGGCTATCCACAAAATAGATTACGTTTTTGTCTGTAGCAAGAAGGGGCGGAGCTAGCGCAGCCATCTTTGGTCTGTGTATGCGCCGCTCAGTCTGCATCTAGTCGTGCTAGTGGGAGGTTCGTATCGTTGCTCGTTATTTCACAGCAAACATTTGAAATGTGTGCTGGAATTGAAAATCCTGCAAGTTGTGAGGTGCGATCAGTGATAAGGTTTTTGTTGGCAAAAAAAACATAAACCAATTGAAATGTCCATCCTCATAAGAAAAGCAATTCAGAACAAGCATAGAGGAAAGTTAAGCTCAAAAATTTTGTTTTACATGACAATGCCCGACCACACAGAGCAAATCGCACTCAAGAAGTCCTGAATGCTTTCAAGTGGGAGATTTTTCCTCATCTGCCCTACAGCCCCGATCTTGCACCAGGAGGCTAAATTTTATGACAATGGAATTACAAAGCTTGTTCACCGCTATGATAAGTGCCTCAATTTGTTCGGTGAATATGTTGAAAAGTAGAATTTAAGTGTCACTTTCACGTGTATGTAATAAAAATTTTTTTTACTACACTTTGTTTTTTTTCTATCGCAAGACGTAATCTATTTTGTGGATAGCCCTCATAGATACTCAAGTATCTGCAACTCCACTATTGTCTTATCATTATGTATGCATTCAGGAATGTAACCAAAAGCCATGATTCAATTATATTCTTATCCATTATCCATTGTAATATTCTTATCCATTATCCATTGGTTATCAAACAACCATATAACAGAGGATCTGTGAGAATTGTTTTTCTTTTTGATCTAGGTTGCAGATTTAAGCAGATTTAGGGAGATTTGTTCGAGAATCTCGGAAATCTTGCTGGGCTGTCCAAGGAAAAATGAACACAGGATTCCATCCTGAAAAGCAATAAACTCAGTTAAGGTGTTTAAATTTTGCTCCATATCACATTGTTTATTAGCCATATTTTTATAAATCATATCCTTCATGTATATTTCAGAATTTCATGCCACTTTGATTACACCATGTTCTGTACAAATATGTTTGCGCCTTTAAAAAAAACAGGGCTTAAAATTATTTGCTGTGTTTGGCCTTTTCTTTTCTTGAGCAGTAATGGCAAACTACAGATGATATGCCATGCCATTTCTGGTGACACACCAGGCCTCTAGACCAGTTTGTGGTCAAACTCACAGGGTGTCAAACTCACGGCCCATGGGCCTGATACGTCACGCAGTGGACACGCCCATGCCTGGTTTAGCAAAGAGTCACAACACCTCATGTGACAACACAACAAGATTAGTTTGACACTCCTGTTCTAGATGCTCTAGAGCTCACCTGAGATGGCACTGCTCTCACATGGCCTCTGGGGCCTCATGCAAGAATTTCAGAGTGAAGTAAAAAAAATCTCCCATCACTGCAGAAAGACAGATCTCATTGTCAAGGTTGGATATTCCACCTCTAACCTAGAGGGAATTTGGTAACAAAGGAGCACATGCTATTCTTAAGACATAAAAAGAAACCAGTGGCTTGATAGAGGGAGTGTGAAAAAACCCAAACATTTAATCCAGATTATTAGTATCCTGTATAGTGTTTCCTGGATACCTCATCCCTAGATAGGGGCGATAAGCCACCTGATTACAAGCTAATTGGCTTCAGTGTTCAAAAAACAAGGGAAGGATAACAAGGATAACTGCTCCTGGAAGCTGTACAGAAATTCTAATAGCTGTTAGATGGCAGCCGATTGGGGAAAAGAGATTTTGTATGAAATGCTAAGATGAATATCCTAGTTGAGCAATCCTGTCTTCAACAGGTTAATGGTTTTAAAACCACCATGTGCCTTTTTATCGGGGAGGGGAACAAAAGGGAGAAGAAAAATTGCCTGACCCCAAATCAGAGGCATGAATTTCATTTGCTCTGTTTTAGACAGGCAGCTAAAAGCTTACAAATGTATGCACCGTGTAGGCAATTTATTGGGATGTAGATCACAAATACCTTTTAGGTGCACTATCACTGACCAAATCTAGTTTGCCATCTTAAATTTCCAAAATTATTGCAAGTAAAAGGGCTATTATGGCAACTGTCTTTTATTAGTCTAATTATACTTTTGGTCCTGCATGAAGGCAGTATTTAATGAAACAAACATAAAGGTAAGATGAATTTCCCTGATGGCTTTGCATCAGAGCTTAATCGCCCCATTTGCAACACATAGAAATGTGTGGTTTGGCCATTATATAAATATAAATGCTATGAACAATCAATACACAAGGAAGCAGAAACTGCTGAACAAAATGATTTGCCGTATTAAACAAGTGAGGCAGGTATTCTTTCTCTCAAGGGAAATCATCAAAAAAGGATGAGACAAACAAATGAGTCATAGTCATGAGTGGATAGTCTGCTGGTTAACAATAGTAAATAGATAGATCATAAGTTACTCCAACATGTAACAGTTGGTTATTGTCCTTTATTGGCCTATAACTTTCATTAAAGAGTATTTTTTTGTAAAAGTTTCATTCAGAAAAAAGACCAATTATACTTTGCAACCCAATCTATATACCTCTAATATTGGAAGCTTTTGCTCTCAGAGACCGAAAAGCTTTAAGTTTCCTGCTGTAAGTTGCAGGTTGAACTGAACAGCCTCAATGATTCCTTTCAACTCTATGACGGCATTGTTATAAAACAATGAAAATCACTAATTGAGTACCGTATGCCTAGGATTAGTTACTTTCACAAAATATACTGTTCTGTCCTTGTTTTCAAACTGAAGATGCATTTTTAATTATGGAGAAGCAGGGGTGTGGATACTATTAGAATGGAAGGCATCTAGGGAATACAAGAGATGTAGACTAGATTGAGAAATCAAAACAACGCATTAGAAAATGTCTATGGCAAACCACATCTGAGACTGTTACCAATAAAATCATAAGAATATTCATTATATCATCAAGAATTGAGTCTGACCTCGAGAATCTACTGCATGGATTCATAGGATGTTCTGTTCCTTATTACCGAGAAACAGTGATTTGAACCAGATTCTATTGTAAATGTTCAATTTCTAAAATATGAATACACTCTCAGGAATAGACAACATGTGGTTTTATAACAAGGTTGCTTACTGCTGTCATACAGAAGCGTGTAATCCTTAATTATTAGAAATTTTGAACTCTGGAATGCCTCAGATAGGTTTTGCTGAAGTTATACTACCTGGATCTGTGAGCAGTATCAAATACTATTCACCAATACTAGGAACATAATAAAATATACCTTGATTCAACCCTTGCATCTCCCAAGATAGGTATTTCCTCATTATTTGTGCTACCATATCTGCCCTTGAGAGTATTGGTTAACTAGGAACTAGGGTTTATTTCAGCATATCCTGCATTGTAAAATATTTTTGGAACAGTTTTCAGTATCCCTCAGTGAAAGAAAAGTACTCCATTTTGGTTGTCTGTAACTTAGAAACAGGCAACATTTTAATACAGTTGGCCCTTAAGGGACTCATGGCCACAATTTCTGCTGCTAATCAAAGTGGTTAATTGAACCACATCTGGTTTTACCTTTTTATGCTATAGCTGTTAAGGGAATCACTGTGGTTTTAAGTGAATTGTATGGTTATGTGAATCTGGCTTTCTCCATTAACTTTGGTTGTCAGAAGCCATCTGGGAAGATTACAAATGGTGATCACATGACCACAGGATGCTAAAACGGTTGTTAATACTTGTTAGTTGCTAAGTTTACTTTACTTTATTGTCACTGCACCTCATACAACAAAATCAAACACCATCTTCAGCGCACATCATGACCATGAAAATAAACACAAACACACATCCTTCACACTCCACACATTGAACCAAAAAACCCCAACACTGCACTATACAGTAGAATTCAAGAGCTACTGCCCTGGGATAGAAGCTGTTTTTCAGCCTATTTGTGCTTGTTTTTATTATTCTGTACCACCTGCCAGATGGTAATAATTCAAAAAAAAAGTGTGCCCAGGATGAAATGGATCTTTAAGAATGTTTTGAACTTTCTTAAGGCAGTGGGAGCTATAAAGCTCTTCCAAAGAGGGGAGAGGGCAACCAATGATCTTCTGGACAATGACATTAACCCTCTGGAGTGCTTTCCTTTCAATATTGCATCATGTGACTATGAGGATGCTGTGAGAATTGTGTGAGTCATTTTTTTTCAATACTGTTGTAACTTCAAACCAGTGCTAAACCAGTTTTAAGTTGAGGACTACCTGTACCTGAATAATTGCTGTCTTAGGTAGTAAATATAAATGTACCTCATTGACATTTCCCCCCAAACTGTATTAAAAGTCTACTACAAAGCCTAAGTTGCTGACAGGTGTTAAAGTAGACCAGTTATTGATATCACTTTCTTTCTAAGTGGATTTAAAAGATAGAAACTTCTAATTTCTCTCAGTAATTCGGTTTCTAGAGAAAATGGAAGGGCAGGGGCACAAAAAGCACCTGTGACTTTAGTGCAAACTGAAACAGTTTGAAATAATGGGCTAAGATGGATAGAAAATTCAACTTCATATTGTATTATGAAGTTTGTCACATCCACCAAGTTTTAGTCAAATTTCTCTAATAGGATAAACATAGTGAAAGAAAATCAATTCTTGTGTTATATGCCCACTAAAAAAAAAACAAAATACCCACATGAATACATGTAAACCAAAGGTGACTTTGTAGCAAACGAAATGCAGTGACTTCTAAAGCATTGCTTAGAATTGTTCAAATTGAGGTTTTATTACCCTTATCGACTTGTTTGCTTAAAAAGCATGGGTTAATAGTGTCATGTTTACCCACTTAAATGCTCACTTACTACACTTCAATAAGCCCATCGTAACTCCCATTCCTAGTGGTAACCTCCAGCTGCCAAGTTACATGATAAACCAGCAGCAGGATTACACTTGATCACTAAATTGGAAAGGAGGCCATCAGAAAACATCCGAATAGCAAGCTGGACTGATTTAAAAAAAAAAAAAAAAGCAGGCGACAGTGGCAAATCACTTTGTACTTTTGCCAAGAAAGCAAAGGGGGTCAGGTCTGTATAATATTCAGAAGCTGAATTGGATTCAAACAAGATCCTCCGTTAGCTGCAAGGTTTTCTTACTGAAGTCTTTTCAGCCCAATTTGTTGATTTCTTTGAGCAGGATTATCACCCCTTTTGTGAAAGACTTATTCATAATACATTGGGGAACACTCGTACTAATTCATTCACGCATCGGGTGGTCTCTCTCTAGAGAGAGTATTCTGATGCCCTTATGATGACCGAGCTCCCTTTTTGGGGTTAACTAAGGGCCCGGAACAAAGCATTGCACAAGTTTTAGAAGAGGAAGGGAGGTTTCATTATCTGCGACTGCCAAACTGTGAGAGACAAAATGGAAGTGCCCCCGCCCCACTCCCACGTAAAGGAAGGAAAAGTTGAAGAGAAGGGTGAGCCTGCTGGACGCTCCTCTCTTGGCTTTGGGGCCGCTGCTAGCATTCATTATCTCCTCCTCACCGATCTGTCGTGACAACTGCTTGCTCGCAGGGGGAGGCTGAACTTTTCCTCCTATTCCAGCTTTCTCCTCCTCCTCCTCCTTCGCTTCCAGCCTTTGGGAATCCGCCCGGAGAGGGGAGGATCCCTGCACAGCCATAACGGCGCCGGAGAAGACAGATCCTCGTCTCACCTCTGGGGGCGCCCAGGGGATCTGGGGGCCAGAGGACCCAGCTGCCCCCGCGGCGAAGCGAACGGAGCGAAGAGTCCAGAAAAGAAGTCGCGGCACTTTCGATATCATAGCCCGGGCTCTCGCTTTTCTCCGAGCACCTACGGAAAAATGGAGGAGTCAAAAGGAAAGCTCCACCGGTGCCTGCCGTTCAATCGGCGGAGCGGACACGACTCTGCTCCCCCGCCCCCGCACGTGTAATTTAGGAGAAACTACGGCTCCCAGCATGCAACGCAGCTTGCAGAGTGGGCTCGAAAGGAGCAAGCCGTGCGTTATGACGCCGCTTCGAATGTTTGTTGGGAGTCAACAGCGCTAAACCTTTCTGATCGGTTTGCATTGTATGAAAATAATTTCCAGCTATTATTCGTTCTCCCTCTTGGGGTTCTCCGTTGTATTCTCTGAAGAATCAAAATTCTTGGTGTGGAATATGGACTGCATCTGTATAATATTCTTGAGCCGCATAACCCGTAATTCCCGCCATAGCTGCTCTTTATTGGAGGTGGCAACACATCCCTTTTAACCAGATCAAGGTTTAACCGTTTTAAAAAAGACGGTGTTTCTCAATACTTTGTGCCTTCTGGTATCCCACGAGCATTTGTGCCAGGAGAGCACCAACTTCATTGTAGTAAATATGACTGGTTCAAACGGGAAATAATGGGTATGGCAGCCAAGCAATTTTGGAAGTTGTATGTATGGCATGCTGTCGTTGCATGGCCCTTAGCCAACTTCATAATGAGTACCTTGTATTTTCAGCTGCTCTACACCTGTCCACATATCTGGCTTTGAAATATAAACAGGAATTGAAGAGGCTTCTAGAATGAGACTTCACCGGGAGATGGCTTAATTGATGATTTATTTAGGATGTGGTGATTCTAGAATGGTTCTCATTTGGGTATATATTCAGTTTGGGCTTTTGCACAATGCACTGCACCTAAAAATTACCATTTAAATGTATTTTGCAAATTTACCCAGTGTAGGCAAATAATTGAATGCCAAGACAGAAAATCACGGAACATTTTAAACTCAGTTGCAATTATTGACTTGTAGCTCAATGTACTGTGGAATAAAGTTAATTTATGCTCCATTAAATCATATAAATCCATGTTAACTCAGGAAACTAAAGTTGTCAATCATGAGCTAGTAAGTTGCATGAACCCAGCCAAAGCAAACCCAGCTCAAAGAAATGATGGAATTCTAGTCACAATGCAAGCCCTTCCCTTTTTACACATATCTATATGTGACATCTGCATATGCAAAAAAGAGTGCAAGTTTGTATAGCTTACTTAGTTTCCACCTTGCTTTTTGAATCTCCCTCCTAACAGATGATCTCTGAAATATTCTTACTACTTGATTACTCCATCCTTTTGATCAACCCCCATCATTCGGAGTCCATTAAAAAATTTTTTTGAGTATATACAAATTTGAAACTTAGCTGTTTTTGTCTTTTAAGGAAACTAAATAATATCTTGGGCAAATACCTGTAGTTTTTTGAGAAGAGCCCCAAAATGTTTAATCTCCATACTTTCCCCCCCTCATTTGTAAACATGATGTTTGTCATAAAGATAGGAGTTGGGGTATGAATGGAGGAAATCAAATTCCAGTTCTCCCTCAGCCACAGAAACTCACTGGGACAGTGGGTCTCTTTTAGCACAACCTATGTCACTGGAGTGTTGTGGGGGGAAAGTAATGAAGGAAGAGCTATGGATACATTGTTGAATTGCAATGTTAAATAAAAGCAAGATATAATAAAATAATCCTTAACTTTGTCAAAATATTCTGGTTCTGGAATTCTGGAACATGTTTCCATCAATATGCTGTATTCTTTTAACAGTTTTGAGTTTTCATATAGCATTTAGTCTGTCCGCCTGGTCAAAGCCAGATCTAGTCTTCTGAAATCTGGTCCTTTCAGATCTGATGGGACTACAATACCCAAAATTCCCAAATTGGGAAACATTTCAATTAATATGTACACGATTTAACAAAATAAAAGCTAGGTTATCAATCTTGCAAATTCACACACACAGCATGAATAGAACTGAAGTTGCAGCAGACGTCTAAGGAGGGAGGAAGGAGTTAATAAGGCACTGGAAAGAAAAGGGGAAAGTGTTCATATGGAACCAATTACAGTGGTATTGTAAAGGATGTTCCCTCCAGAGGAAGAAAGCTAGCTAATGGAAGAGTTATCTTCCTGGAAATGCAACAACACACATCTTGAACGGCTGGCAATGAACCAAAATATTTTTAAACCCCTTTGTTAAGATTAAAGGGAAAGAGTGACCAGTAAGATGGAGTTAGAAAAATTCTTCTAGAAAAATAGTTCTGAATGCAGCCCATTTTCTACCAGTTTCCAGATTTTGAATTGGTTGGGAGGGAAGGATACTTATAATGCTGAAGTTTTAATCGTCTTGGTTGTTTACTATTCAATTCAGTGATTTTCAAGGTATGTTATAACTTTTAAATTAAAGAGCAGGCTTTCATCAAAATTAGTATTCTGCTACAGAATGTTAAAAGACCAGTTGAATCTGGCCTGGTACCCTGAATTCCTTATTTAATGGCTCTTTTCAAAGGGAAAACCTAATTGTGAATGACTTAAGTCCTAACTAGACTTGTGTATTCCACTTCTTACTAATTATCACAAAGGTTTTATAAAGGCAGCAAACTTGCTTTGTACATGGAACAGAAAAATGGAAATCTAAATGCCAAGTGGCATTGAAAAAATAAAATATTACCAATCACCGCTTAACCTTTATATAGCACACCCTACAAGAGGAAATGCCATTGAGGATTTATTTGCTTACGGATTTGTGATTGTGGATGTAGGATCATCTGAGAGATGGATTTGTGATTGGAGTCGAGACTTCATAGTGATTTGTGTGTCTTTTATAAAGCTAGCAGATGTCACTTCATCTAACTTGGCTGAAAAATGGACAAGGGAGGAATCAATGTTCATGGTATATGTTGGCATTAATGTTGGTTAAATATTATGGAGAATTTCTGAAATATAGCTAAAACAGACATAATGGAACCCTAGTGAAATGGACAGAACTAATGAAGATACAAATTATAGAAAGGAGAAGGAAACACAATTGGAATTTGTGTCACTTTGCAGTTCAAAAGAAAGTAGTGAATACGCTGTGATTTCAAGCTTCAACTTATATTGACCATCTGTGACTGGGAGCCTACTGTCTACTTCTAATTCCAATCATGTGGCTTTTTATATCTTTTTATACTAGGTGTCTATCCAGATACACGAGATTGTAGTGCTTTGTTTCCACTTCCCCACATCAAAATATTTTTCCATGTAATACTTTATGCTACTACTAGTTAAAAAAGAAATTTCCGTGTGACAATTTTATTTCTGAATTCTTTGTAGATTCTCTCCTCCTAATTGACATGGAGAGGATGCCAAAATTCTAGATTTCTTTTTAGTGCAACTTTTGAAACATAGCTCTTCATGGTTACTATTTAATATCCCTGAAATAATAATAATAATAATAATAATAATAATAATAATAATAATAATAATAATAATAAATTATCTAAGTGATCTGAAGTTATACGGAAATTGGAAATCAAAATCCAGTCACTGACCAATACAATTCAAATTTTCAGCACTGACATCAGCATCGAGTTCAGCCTGGACAAATGCACCACAGTGGCACTGATGAAAAGAAAAATTGTAGAAAGTGATGGAATCGTAATGCCAAATGGAGTGCCACCAACCCGAAGCCTACAAATACCTGGGCATACTGCAGCTGGACAATGTCAAGCATGGGCAAGTGAAAAATGTGGTCAGCATAGAATACACACCAAGGGTCAGAAAAATTCTAAAAAGCAAACTGAATGGTGGTAACACCATCAAGGCTATAAATACCTGGGCCATACCCGTCATCAGATATACTGCTGGGATCGTAAATTGGACACAGGCAGAGCTGGACAGCCTGGATAGAAAAATGAGAAAACTGATGATCATACGCTATGCACTGCACCCACATAGTGAGGTTGACAGGCTATATTTGCCCAGAAAAGTAGGTGGCAGAGGACTTTTGCAAGTGAAGCAGACAGTCGAAGAAGAAAAACATGTTCTGGCAGATTATGTGAAAAACTGTTGAACCAGTTTTGAAGGAGGTCAACAATAGAAAGCTGCTCAAAGTGCAGCAAACCAAGAATCAATACAGGAAAACAGTGATGCAAACTCGGGCTGACAGGTATAACGAAGTACTGCATGGACAGTTCCTTGAAAAGATCCAAGGAAAAGTAGATAAGGAAAAGACCTGGTTATGGCTGACCAATGGAATACTGAAGAAAGAGACAGAAGGCCTGATTCTTGCAGCCCAAGAACAAGCCATCAGAACAAATGCAATCAAAGCCAGAATAGAAAAATCTGCTGATGACCCCAAATGCAGATTCTGCAAAGAAGCAGGTGAAACCAATCACATACTGAGCTGTTGCAAGACAATTGCTCAGACTGACTTACAAACAACACCATAACACAGTCGTTCAGATTGTCCACTGGAACTTGTGTCACAACTACCATCTGCCTGTAGCAAAAAAGATTTAAATATAGTTAAAAGTGTCTTAAATTAGTTAGTTGGCTCTAATACAAATGCCTATGTAATCTAAGTCAGATTACTATTCCATAGTATTGTATGAACCTCCCCAGCAGTCCCAATCATACTCACAAAGTTCAGTGGTAAGATTATTCATTTCTGGTAGTAGAAACTGGATATGCCATACTCAAGGCTAAGGATGTTGACAGTAACATTACTTGGCTGCTCAGCCTACCTATTCCTCCCACTATTTTCCTAGCCCCTTCTTTTCCTAACATTCCCTTTGCTACCGCCAATAATTTTGGAGTTTTCCTTTTCTCCTGAAGCATTCTAAGCCAAACATAGACTACCTGGAACTACCTATCTACACAAAGAATAATGTGCATAGAAGGATGCATATTTTTGTAATTTGACAGCTGATGTATGGGAGGTTATATATGGGTTGGCAGCAATTCCATGCATACTTGTAGCATGTTCTGCTCTGTTAGGTCCATTTTTTTCTTATTAGTTCCATATTAGATTGGGAATTCTAAAAGTAATTAGAAGAAGAAGGCAATGGCAAACCTCTTTCATGCTGATTTCTAGAAAACTTCATGGATTCTTAGTCTGTAGGGTTGAGCTGAAATGTTATGAATTTGGGATGTTTACTTTTGAAAATTAAGTTTTCAAAATCATATTCTTGTGGCTTTTCCAAATCCCTAATGTACTATGGAAAACTGGTGTTTACAACTCTTATAGCTGTGTTTTTTTAAAAATTCTCTAAGATATGAAGACAATAGTTTCAGTTGTTTTATTTTGAAAACATGTAATCTTTTGTATGGAAACAAGGAATGATGATGTCTTTAATTGGGCTGCTGTGGCGCATGGCTTTTTGATGGCGCACTTCTGTTTACATACAATTGATCTGATCCTACCAGAGAGCTTTTTGTATGCTTAGGATCCAAGACACTTCCAGGCCTTATTGATCTCCAAGTAGTATTTCTCAGCATTGCATGGTGAAGGTTTATTACTCTTCTAAGCAAAATCCATATAGCTTACAGTTTCTGAATACAGAGTTTTGACACCATTCCAGGATGCCACATTGCATTAGTGTATGAAGTCAGCCCAAAGCAGGAAACTGCTTCAATGGGATGTCTGTTGCCTTTTTGTTTCCTGCCTTTCGAAAAGAAAATGTATCTCTAAGTAAAAGGATATGTGCTTGAGAGGCTGCTATCAGAAGTTATCCACCAAAGTAAGATACCATGAAACAGCTCACTAAAATTCAAAAATCTCATACTTTGAAACAGGTTGATGTGGGGAAATATGTCTCTCATACAATAACACTGGTAAATCTTTGCATTCTGAAGCGAGAAGGGGAGGGAGGGAGAATGGAAATCTTCCAACTGCTGTAAGTATTTTGAATTAATCTTCAGTCTGAAATGGACTGAAGAGAAAATGTGTCAAACAGATCATTAAAAAGCAACATCCACAATAAAAGGCATAATTTCAGCTTGATGCATATGCTGTGTACTGATTTCCTTTCCCCCCAAAACGCCCTGTATTTTGCATTTTTGACCATGCGTATACATAACTATCAACAAAACGGAACACTCCTAATTGATTTCACTGGGATTTTCAGTCAGGAATGCAGAACTAGATCCAAAAATTGTCTTGTTCCAGTTGGAAGAGATGCATTATTGCAACCTAGTAAATCATCGTTTTAAGACTAAATTCATTGTTGGATAAAAATCCAGAGGTAAAACTTTGCTTCCCCAATATTATTTTTGTGAAATATTATGGTTACTTTAAAAACCTTCGTTACACTTATATCTTTTTTAAAAATCCTTTTGAGATTTTTACTTTTTTTCCTGTCTAAAGGGCTATGTTGCAAAATAAAGGATATTGTTATCTATTTTTTTAGATGCAAAGGATATTGACAGTAGCATAGGTAGGATGCCATGAAACAGCTTGCACTACAGGGAAGCTCAAGTTTTATAGAAGGATAAAGAAGAAAGTAGATGAGAGATACAAAGAAAAGACATCTTAATAATATCCAGTGCTACAGAATGCTAGTTGACCAAAATGAAAAGAAGTGTATAGAAATTCAGCAACATGTTGAGTACACATGCAGCCTCTTTTAAACTCAGTTTGCTCATTTTTGGTCTCATTTTGCAAGAGCTCCTCTTTCCCCATATAGTTACAAATTCATTCATTCATGTATATCTGTGTGTGCACAAATACACAGAAAGACACAGGTAGACACTCCCATGTAGAGTCAAGTTGCCTAAATTATCCAAGGCAGACAACGTTATTGTTATTTTTATTTCACACATATTTCGAATCACAAATTAAGTACAAATTTTCATTCAAAACTCCAACAGTATTTAACAAAAGTTAACACTTTATTTAATAAGCAATGAGGAAATTAGGTTAATATATGTAATTTAGGAACACATTTGTATGGGAATAGAGATAAACATAACAGTGGCAATTCTTTGTTTTTACCAAGGGAAAAACTGGATCATTTTACACATCTTCATAGCATATGAACTGGCAGACTAATACTCGTCCTAAAATCCAAACGTAAAACAAATATGGGCGTCCATTCTGTTTCTCTTTCCAAGACTGTTCCACATTTGAAACTGAAAGTAGAATTATACATTCCTATTAAAGGTCACTTTATTAGATCATGCAAGTCTTTTTAAGGGGGGAAAAGCTTGCAGCAAATTAGCTCTTGTAGATAGCAATATCTTGCAAATTTCTCTTTCAATCTATTCAGGAAGGTACAAGTTGCTGTCACATTTGTTCTGAGTGTAGATCTCTCCATCCAGCTCCAGAAGCTGATTTCTCTGTTTCTTCTTGTTCTTTATACTGTTTGCCTTTGCCTCCTGCTTTCGCTCTTTCATTTTCTCTGCCCCCAGTTCTTGACTCTTTTGTTTTTTGTTACCCCTGGAAAGTATTACTCAGCAGGTGTAACAGTTTCTTCCGCGTACCTTGACTTCCAAAAGCCACAACACCATCTTGCTTTTTATTGCAATCTATTGTGCCTTGCACATGGGGGCATTGGTGTTTGGACAGAGGCAGTGGTGGGATTCAATTTTTTTTACTACCGGTTCTGTGGGCGTGGCTTGGTGGGCGTGGCAGGGGAAGGATACTGTGAAAATCTCCAGTCAGAGTGGGTATTTGCTGGCTCTCCGAACTACTCAAAATTTCCCCTATCAGTCCTCCGGAACTGGTCAGAACTTGCTGAATACCACCTCTGGATAGAGGCAACCTGAATGTGGGAGGACATTGAATGAATTATTGACATGTGTAAATAGTAAGCCAAGAAATATATTTGGACTCATAAGTAGTAGAGATTCATCTAGGCCATGGTTCCTCAAAGAAGTCAATATTGACCCCTGAGTTGAAGAGGTTACTAAATGTTTGGTGATCAGCAAATGAACAATAAATGATGAAAGGTTGATTGTGATCAATTAATTTTTTCAGAATCTCTGTAGAGTTCCACACCAGTCTCTCACCCTGAAGATTGAGATAGATATTAACAGTTTCAGTTTAAAAAAAAAAAGGAAAGCTAAATCTCATATTGTTCATATTTTAAATATTACCTATTTTTATGAAGTCATGTCTATGATCATGGTACTATTAATTTAGTTATTAAATTATTTTCATATGTTTCAGATGTTTGGGGGTCAATGAACAATCTGAAAGGATTGAAGAGTTCAGGGACCTCTGATCAAGCACAATCTTGCTAGGCAATAATATTACCTCAAAATTATTGAATTATGTTGCTAATTTAAAGTGATTCAGTATAGGTTTTCATAATCCGAATCTCAGTTGTAACAGCCAAAATGCAGGTCTTTGCCCTGTTTTTGATTATAGCAAGTTAGGAAAGCCCACTTTAATATTTTGTATCACTACACTTAGAGTGAGGTAACTAAAATAATCAATCTCAGAAGTAGTCATCATCATCATCATTATCTTCTTCATCATTCCTCCAAGTGCAGGGTCGCTTTTTGGATCAAAGAACACCATCTTGCTTGAAGAAGCACAGCATCCAGGTCATGTCTGCATTTTGATGGAGATGGGTGGCGACAAAAAAATTGACCAAATGGCTTGTCACCTGGCTTTAAGTTAGTTTGATCCGTGTTTGATCTGTGTTCACTTTAGCATTGCCCTGATGAGTGGGCAGTACCTCACTGCCAAATATCAAAAGTAGTGATGGCCACATTTTTAAAATTATCACAACATTTACAAATTCCTACATACACGTAGCACTTAGCAGGGAGTGTCCTTTCATCTTGCACCTCATGCATTTCTTGTCTGAACATTTCCCATCAACTGGCCAAAGCAGAGATGGTATTCAGCAGGTTTTGACCAGTACTGGAGAACCGGTAACGAAAATTTTGAATAGTTCGAACAACTGGCAAATACCATCTCTGCCTGGTCCTGCCCCCATCTATTCTCTGCCTCCTGAGTCCCAGCTTTTCTTGCCCTGCACAGAGGAATGGAGCTGGAAAGTAGGTTAGTGGGGTAGGGAGGGAATGGGGATTTTACAGTATCCTTTCCCTGGAGTGGGGTGGAAATGGAGATGTTACAGTATCCTTCTCCTGCCATGCCCATCAAGCCAAGCCACATCCACCAAGCCACGCCCACAGAACCGGTAGTAAAAAAAAAATGAATATCACCACTGGGCCAAGTCACTTTGACTAAGGAGCCATAAGACTCTTAAGAAGCAGTTTTCCTTTCTTGCACAAACATTTGAACATAACTTTTGATTGTCTTTTCTGACAGAGCCAACAACTAACCATTATGGGAAAAGCAGATAGACTTTCACTTCCCTTTGCCAACACAAGCTGGTTATATTCTGTGTCTTGGCGCTTTTCTGAGTCTCTTTATTCTAGGTAACTTTACTAGAGCAGAAAAGCCTATCTTTTGTCCTTGTTTATAAAGGGATATTTTATTCAGAAGGATATACTGTATACAGTACTGATTTGCAAGAGAACAGCTGGACTGAAATTCAAACCTATAATATTGTACTTTGGCGATGATCCCTGAACAGATAGTTCCATGTTCTGGGTTCCATAGAAACAAGAACTTTGTTGAGATAAAAACATGAAGCTAATCTCTTAAAAAGGAAAATTAACACTTGAGTCACCTCACATGTTTAACCTGGAGAATATATTTGAATTATGAACTGCATTCATAGTGTATATGTGTACACAGGGGATAGGTGTTGTAAGTCATTGGACTGGAAATTCAGAAAAAGAACATTTGCTTATAGTGATGTTTTGAAATATGTCATATTGTGAATTAACTTTTATTTGTAATTTCACAACAGAGTGCTCTGTCCACCAGCCGAGATAACTATACTTATAGGTCATTTGATTTCTTTAATGTTATTTCCACATTGTAAACCAGATGTTGAACAGAATAAGAGACTGCTCTAATGTTTTTGTATTGCTTTATGCTTTTTAACATTCTAAGCTGCCCAGTCATCTTGTATTGTGATGGATGGCTAAATAAATAAAGTAAGTAAGTAAGTAAGTCAGTCAGTCAGTCAGTCAGTCAGTCAGTCAGTCAGTCGGTCGGTCAGTCAGTCAGTAAGTGATTTCCCCCACTCCCTGACTGAAATCACCAGATTCCTCAAAGCCAATGGGCATTTTCTTCCTGTGCATAGGTACCATTGCAGAAGTAACTGCTCATAGATGAACACTGAAAATAGATGGTATAATCATGCCGCAATAGATAATGATGTGGCAGCATAGTTGGCAGGATTGCAGAAGCTATGTACCGATACAGAGACATTTATTTGCATACTTAAATAGAAATATATAAAGAGAAGGCCTTCAAAAAAGAATTATTGGGTGAGTAGCACCGTAATCCACAGTTCTGGGATCTCATTCTGCCACACACCTTCTATTTGCAGACTTTGTGAAATTCACTGGACAAAGGGATCCCACCTTGCTGCTATATGCAACGGAAGGCTTCAGCATTTAAATACGTTTCCTGCAATACACATGTGATTAATGCTATTCCATGTTCATAGTGTTTAAGAACTAGAATGCACTTCTGTACGTCTTGGAGTATTAATGTTAAATCTTGATAAAGTTTCTAGGAAGTTTGTTTCTTTTTAACCACTTTTATGACATACATTTAGATATTCTAACTTTAAAGATTTTCATAACTTTTGCAGTATCTTATTTGCTTTAAAAAAAACTGGCCTTGCTTAAAAAAATAAAGGTGATATGAAGAGATCCAGGGTAGGACTTGGAAGTTCCAAGTTTCAAGCCAATCCTCAGCTATGGAAATTCTCAGCTAAGGAAAGTCACTGGATGACTTTGAACCAGCCATTCTGTCCCAGTGGTGGGATTCAATTTTTTTTTTACTACCGGTTCTGTGGGCATGGCTTAGTGGGCATGGCAGGGGAAGGATAGTGTAAAATCTCCAGTCAGAGGTGGTGGCTTTGCCGGCACCATTCCTGCATTCATTACCTGGGATGCCCCATGCTTCTTGCTTAACAACTTCTTATGTGGAAAATCTTGCCTATCTTGGGGTTACGACAGCAACTGGGACTGCCAAGATTATCGCCATTAAGTGATGCAGTCTCATGATACCACTGCATCACTTAGTGACAGCAATGCCAGTCCAATTACTGCTGTAATGAGGTCTATCTGTAATGTCAAATAAAAGATTGCTTTATTTCGCACCAGCCCTGTCTGCAACTGAAATGATAAATGAAGCACTAGTGACATTCAGATGTGGTAAGCTGGTTATTGAGTGCAAACTGGTTATTGAGTGGTTATTGAGTGCAACGAGTATGGGCCTTGATTCAGCAATAATCTGCAATTAAACTGCTTATATACTGTTGTGACTGCTTATATGTGAACACCTGGCCAAATGTTGCATTGGGACAATATTTCTTAATCACAGGGAGCTCAGTAAATTATTCATATATCATGTCAAATATAAACCATAATTAAAATTGGTCATCCTTATACATTGAAATTGAACTACTTTGTCTTACCTATCACTTCATAATAAATTGGGGGAGAAGTTATTTTTGGCAGTCCTGTAATTATAGAAATAATCGTGAGTCTTTATTTATTTGATCCAATTTGTTCAACAATACCAATACAACTTAGCATGACACTAATATTGGCATGGTTTCTTATGATAGACTTTACTATTTAAATTCAAATAGCAGTGTAGCTTTCTTTTAGGCCAACAGAAAGATGAACATTTGTGTGGTTGGCACTGTTCCCAACTAGTTATGGTACTAGTTATGATTTAAAAAACGGATAGACACACACTTCTTTTCTACCTTTTATTCATGCACAAATTCATGAGCAATGTTAACTGAAATTAATTTCTATAGACATTTCTATAGCCTCTCTAATGGCAGAAAACTATACAATCTTAAGACCATTTGCTGTAGCAATGCTTTTATCAAGACTAACGGCACCTGCCTTATAATAGTGCAAGCAATATACGGAACATGGCCTTTTGCCCAACTGCTTATGAAATCATTGCTTATGAAATAATTCTGTATATTTCTTAGATAAAATCACATTGTAATGGTACATGAGAATGACCTTGGGAGACAGGAGGAACAGATAAGAAGCAGCTTAGCCCACAGAAGGAATGGGGGGCATAGCAAACATTCCAGAAGAGACCCTCTCTAGTTTCTTGGATTGTAAAGTTACGGGGGCTGAGAAGATGTATTTTCAGACTTGCAAAGGGCCAAATCAATAGGGTTGTGAAGGTGCATAGGCATGCAGGCATACACATATTTAAATTGGAACAAAAATAGCAGTTGCCTTCATAACAAAAGCAATGTAGTTGTACTGCAGGCATGGCATACACTTATTTGATTTCCAACAGAGGATAGCCAAAATGCCAGATGTGGCCCTCGAGACATCAAATCCCAGGTTTGTTTTAAAAGAAAGAGCTATTACTTCTAGGTGTGAGTCTTGTCTGGACTATCTACCACTTTGGAATGGGTGCTAGCTGGGCAGAATCCCGTCTTATGAAGTTAACTGGGCTTCTTTTCAGCTTGTGGAACCTGAGAAAGGGGATTCCTGAGAAACCCGAGAAAGCCTTTCTCTTGCAAACTGTCCCCCTCCCACCTCTATTGGCTCTCCTGGGGTGCGAGCATGTAAATTATCCCTTCTTTTTTGAGGGTGGGATAAATTCTACCTGCCTTGAAGAAGGTGGGAGTGTACCACCACCCAAGATGCTCATTTGATCTGACCATTTTTGATCATTATTGCTCAATCTCCCACGGTTCCTTTTTAAGGGAAGGCTATTGAGAAAGTAATGCAATTCAGGTTCAGAAGATCTTATAAGAAACAGTTCGTCTGAATCCTTGCCATTTAAGGTCCAATCCTAATCATTTTACATCATTCAGAAATGGCACTGAGTCCTCCAGCTGATGACTGTAACTAAGATCTTGATGGAGGGAAATCAGTGGTGGTATTCTACCAGTTCTGCCAAGCCAGTAGGGCCGAAGAGCAGTGGAGACTGAACCAGTTCTCTCCTATGCGCTGCTGTTGGGCTCACCCACCCATATTAACCTTTATTCCTTGCTTTTGAAGCGCAGCTGCTTTGCGCGGCACAGCAGATTGCTGCGCAGCAGCTGCTGAAGCAACAGGGAGAGTGCAGGATTGCAGGAGGGAAGTCAGAAAGCCTCTGTACCTGAGCAAAGTGCATGTTTGGCACACACGTGCAAAGTGCGCCCACCAAGCCATGCCTACCAAACTGGTGGTAAAAATATTTGAAACGCTCCAGAGGGAAATCTAAAGGCCCTATTGGCTTTTGATACTGTCAACCATGGTGTCCTAATAAACCATCTCCAAGGAGTTGGAGGCGGCATAATTTGATGGTTTATCTTCTGGATGGGCAGTTATAGCATGTAATCATGAGGGACCAGAGCTGTAGCCCTTGGGTGCTCCAGTATGGAGTGTCAAAGGCACCTGTATTGTCTTATGTAATGTATTTATGAAGCCATTAGATGAGGTTTATTTGTCACTTTGGGTTTATATGTCATCAGTATACTGATAATACGTTTAGAATAAAGAAGAAACTAATCTATAACATGTAATAAATATAAGTTTCTGGCTTTTAAGAAAGATGCAAAGTGTTATATGTTAATAATATGTTGTTATGTGGAGAATCCAATACTCAGTTTCCATTGATGGAACTTTTTGTTCCATCAAGGAAGTCTACTCCATCAGCGGAATCAAAGATTCCCAGTGTGTTGCTTTCTGTAGTATCATCTTAGATTCTATTTCTGGAGGACTTGAGAACCTCTGGAGCAATTTCTTTTCAAGACAGGAAGTATGAGCACAAAATCCTGTTACTGATGTGAACATCTGCTTTTACAACATTGGATCTTGCTCCAAGAAAAAGTCTTGTTTATTTGACTTTCAGCATAATCCAGTTTATGCAAACCAAAATGTTATGATCTCTGGGCTCAATTGTACTGACTCTCAAAGAAGATTGCAGCTGATATGTGAGAGATCCCAGCTTATGAAGAATGGAATTTCTAACTGTTTTGTACTCAAAAAATAAAATAAAATAAAAATTTGCTTTTCAAAATAAGTGTCATCTCATTTTAACACTCTAATTTATAGTTTCTTTTTGATTCTGAGGTTGAAATACATCTATATCTATTAAAATATGAATAACTAAACAACTACTGAAAGAATCATAAGGTTTGTGATTTATTTGATATAGATAACTAGGAATACTTTATGCCACTTTCATACTGTTCATTTCAAAGTGTGCGATTAGTGGCACAGTAAAATAGCAAGACTAGTGATAGTTACATATTAAATATTTTAAGGGGTTGCATTAGAAGCATCACAGATAAATAGGACAAGCTTTGCCAACAGCATAATTACACATAAACAAACACTTGAGAAAGACTGCTGGGCTTTCCTCAATAGAATATTAAAAGACCAAAATCTAAGGTGGAATTTTATTTAATGACATAAAAAAAATAAATAAAGGAGTCAGTTTTGAGTTGCAGGCTATATTTTCATCTGCTGTATTTTTTTCTTCCCTATAATTTCAAGTAAGTAGTGCCTACAAGCTTGATGAAATACAGTATGTAGTTTGTTAAATACAGTTTAGGAAGTCCGTACAATAACCAAAAACATGTCATACAGTGATTATACCACGATCAGTAATGGTTTTATATATATAAATATTCTTTTTAATGTTGTGTATATCTTTTACAAAAAGGAAATTATATTGCATACAAATGCAAACATTACAAACTTTGTATACATGTAGCAGTTAAAGTATAGGCAGTTTTGAATCTGTATTTTAACAGCCTGTATTTTAACTGCTACATGTATACTCTATTTAATACACACATCTGCACAGGATCTAGGTGGTTTTTTTTTCCTGGGTTAAGCATATATTCGGGGAGTGACTTTTGTTTGTTAATGCTGTTAAAGCATTTGGTTTTCCCTTCATAATGATGTTTAGTTATTAAACTTATATGCCATCTGATTAAAAACAAGAAAAAATAATCACGCTATTCAAACTGGAAATTTGTATACAGTAGTGGAACTTTACATTGCTAATCCTTAATAATGTAAGAAGCCACTTAAATGATATTTCAAGGATTATCAAATCAGAGACAAATCAGTGTAGGTGAATTTAGGATTGTTATTTGGTTGGTTCATGACAGCTGTAAAGTCATCAATGAAAACATGTAAATGATACCAGATACACAACAATCAAAATACAACAGAATTTTAGATAGTCTTTCATCTCCTAATCAAAGCAATTTGTGTAGGATGTGAAAAATATTTCCTTGTTTATTTATAAAAGATCTATGTAGTATGTAAAATATTATGTAAAAGAGTATTATCTTAGGTAAAAATAACTGTAAGATCAAACATTGTTTTCTTTCCGTTTTAATAAGGTTTTATTTATGTCTTAAAGAGGAGAATTGCAATGCATTAAGCTGAAAATAACTGCAAAATAAAAGTTGAATGGAAAAGCAAATGTTTCATGAATATCAAAACAGATCAAAACAATATTTGTAGCCAACAAACCTGTTTTCCCATTTGGTTTTAGCCACACCTCCATTAGATATTCGCACGTTCAAAAATGGGTATAAATTAACTGCTTTTATTTTGAAGCAAAAGCAACTTTAAGGGCTTGTTTTGAAATATGCTTTTAATCCAGACTGATGTGACTGATGCCTGCTCAAAAAAGCCCCACTTCTGACTATTATTTGCCTTTCAAAATGTAGCTATTTCAATTGAAAGTTGAGATGAGACTTTATCTGAATGAAAGCCTAATGAAGGTGCTATCCTGGATGTAAACTTGTCAGCTTGGAAGACGGGGGGAGGGCGATGTAGAATAATCTGCAGGCAATTAACAATATCCCCAAAAGCCCACATGTAGTGGACTGAACACAAAACAAAAAATACGTTTCCACCATTTTTAGTTGCTATATAGAAAACTGAGGATAAAACATCTGTATGAAATCTTGAACATCTCAGTTACTCTGAATGACCTCCCTAGATGAATGTTTTGGTTATTACTCTTCTTCATTGGTCATAGATAGCAACAACTTGCCAGACTAGACATAAAAGGGATAAGATGGATATTTATCCATCTTTAGATGGAACCAGAGTGGTATTCAGCAGGTTCTGACCAGTCCTAGAGAACCAGTAGTGAAAATTTTGAGTAGTTTGGAGAACCGGCAAATACCACCTCTGACTGGCCCCGCCCCCATCTATTCTCTGCCTCCCAAGTCCCAGCTGATCGGCTGGGTCTTCTTTTGCTGCCCTGCACAGCGCAGCGGAGCTAGAAAGCAGGTTAGTGAGGTGGGGAGGTTTATGGGATTTTGCAGGAACCTTCCCCCAGGAATGGGGAGGGAATGGAGATTTTACAGTATCTTTCCGCTGCCATGCCCACCAAGCCACACCACGCCCACCAAGCCATACCCACAGAACCGGTAGTAAAAAAATTTGAATCCCATTACTGGATGGAACTACCCATACATCTGTATTGTGCCTGTTCATGGCTTCAATTTAAACTTTTGTCCAAAGGTCTCATCTGTGAAGACTCTCCTTTATCCTATTCTCAGTTATCTACTCACAGCGTGCCTCATACTAAAATTATCAGAGCTAATTGTCCTCAATGTAACATCACTTGCCATAGCTCATGAAATTGACTTCATCTCAGGACTATTTTTCCAGTTCCCTATTGAAAACCTTTCCATGCAGATGGAACAGTGGGGTCTGGGAGATGGGATGTTTCATAATCTGCAAGAATTGCAGGCTTGGTATTGCAATCAAAGTCCTGCCTCTTTTGTACATGCTCACAGGTAAAAAGAGTGGGCATTCAGTTGTGAAATTGAGAATGCCAGATTACAGATTCTCCCCCTTCCCCATTGATGCCCATGGGTAGAAAGGTTGGATTTTTTTCCCCAAATGCAAACTGACTAGACTAGGTTAGATCAGGCCATCATTCTGACAAAGATGGGCAGAGAAAGCAAACATAGCAATGGAGAGCCAAGAAAAGATCTCTGAGTTCTCTGGCCATGTAGCTTGTTCAGACTACGGTATAATATTAGCCTTTCGAGGTAGGAGTGGGACAACTTGCCACAGCCAACTAGCCATGGCCAACTCGCCATGGGAAAACTCGCCATGGGACAATTTTAACAATTCTATTTAATTATTTTAAATAAATAAAATTTATTTTAATTTTTACCATTCACATTTCATTCTATCTCTCCTTTTACATCCTTTATTTAATGACTCTGTTACACCAATTCTTTGATATTACTGTAATTCTTGTCCCGCAGCGAGTTGTCAGTGGCATGTTGGCCATGGCAAATTGTGATAGACCACTTCTAGATAGTCCAGGCCAGAGGCAGAACCATGAGTAGTAATTCTGCCTTTATTATACCATTACATTAACAGAAACATAAAACACCGAAAGTATTCCCCACCCCCATTCCTTTTAGTCTCCAGAGAACTAGAGAGAGTTCCTTCTGAAATGCTTTCCCCACCTCCTCTCCTGTGTGCTTTTATATGCCAGTAGTCCAGCCTGCAACTTCTCCTCCTGTCTCCCAAGGTTATTCCCATTACATCTAGCTTGGGGGGGAGGCAGGAGCAGGAGTTACAGGTATCTGAGTCTCGGTGGTTGACAGTGGTTGGCTTGGTGGGGGCTGGACCTGGGGGAGCATATGACTGTTACCTCCTTCAGTTTACACTTGCAAGTGCCATTCTTGCTTATTCTTCAAATTAAAACAATTTTAAACAATACTTTAAGAGTGTGGGCCCCATGCTTTTCTTGATGGCTTAGGATTACAATAGACTTTTATCTTTTTTCAATTAAGGAGACTTGCTGTACGTATTATCAGCCACCTTTCATCCAAGCAATAAATGTTAAATGGATCACAGATGATTTAGTGAAGCTGTTTAAATATGCAGCTTCCAAACCAAGCTAATGTGCAGACATTGATTAGAAAGTGGGTAATGGCATTAATGCAAGCAGAAAGAAAATTAAAATGACCTGGAGGTGGGAAGCATTACCCTATGGAGCTTCTACCTCAAAGTACACTTCTGCTTAGTTAGATTTGATCCCATCCAGAAATAAAATGCTGTTGAAGCCCAACCTGTTAGCTCAAAGAAGCCAGAAGACTAGCCATTATGATCATTATGAATGACAGTAGAACTGAGTTAATACATCCTTGGATGTTGTTAGCGCCTTTCTGCTAATGACGTTCACATCTCCACTGAGGTATTACTAACGCGGTAAGTCTGGACAGGTGCCCATTAATATGGAACTGAATCCTCTACTTTGCAGGAACAGGGAAGAAATTTTACCAAAGCTCCAAACAGTTAATCATTCAGGGACAAGGCAATGGGATGATGGGCAGGCCTGAGGGAAAATGTTGGTGTTCTCTTATGTATTCCTGATAAAATAGTGTTCCTTCTAAATACCTCTAATGTTAATTTATGTAATACAAGTATATAATTCCCTTGATCGTGGGATCCATGACAGAAATCAAAATAAGGGACAACGTAAATACTTGTTAAATTCATCTTTTAGCTGCCATTCCACCAAACTGCAGCAGTGTGTTGGAAACCAATGTTTGTCTCCAGAAAAAAGTTCTCAGAGGTGTAGTTGTTTTAAGTTCCTCTTTTCTCTAAATAGATTGTTTTGAGCTTTATGAATTTGTGCCATAGTTAGTCTTTCCTTATGCACTCCCATGTCCTTTTTATTATATGGAAACACAGAAATACAGTTATTAAAATCCAGACTGTGACTGTGTTATTACCAAAATAAAAAATGGAGGAAAAAAAATAGAAATAGTCAGCAAACAATAGCTAAAAATTTCTAGTTCAAGACCCTGACCATTAACCACATTTTGGAAATAGACACCCCCAGAATGAATAAACTGTTTAAACTTTTTATGGAACTACAATTTAATTGTTGGCAGTGAGGGCTGTGAGGAAGCAGTGTCCCTCAAAAGCTTGCTTAAAGCTCATGAATTCCTCTTTGTCAAAGCATAAGTGAAAAGCATGACGGAGCAAGGAGACAGCATTGTTGTTTAAACCAACATTGCTGACAGCTAGACTGTTTACTTTCAGCCGAGGTTTTTCTTTTCTCTTTATACAAGCCTGTGTCAGTGGGTCACATTTTCACCAAGACAAATGGCTTTAAAAACATGAGAAGTATCAAAATAGACTCAAAATCTGTGCATGCAATGAAAGGAATGTTAGATACCAAGTTTCTCCAACTATTAAGACAACTGGTTAAGGAAAAATGGGGAAGAAGAGACCTGCAAAATGCTTCCTTCCCTGTTTGGCTTTGTCTTGTCCACAAAAACATCTTGCTAGTGACAATATGCTTGGGAGGCTTAATTGAGAGAAGGGGCTCTTAGCTCCAGTTGTTTATAACACGGTGCTAATTAAACCTGCTGAGGCTAGTGTCATTAAAATCATTAAAAGCTATTATAACATCAGAGTGAAAGAGGGACTGGCTTGCATGTCTCCTATGCATCTTCAGAGCTTCACAATCTTTAAAGGCAAAAGTTGCTGCTGCTTCTGGGTCAGTGTTGGAGAACATTCTTCCCATTCTTTCTGAGATTTTCTAAACCCTAGGGAAAACAGAAATGTGGAGAAAACACATAAGCTGTGTTGACTCAACTGCAAGTGCAAATCTTGCCAAGAAGTACGCTGTTGAGAAGTAATTGCTTTGCTCTTCTATGGTTCAAACACAGCAATCAATGGTTTGGTTAACTAAGAATTACTGTGCTAAGCACCATAGGAGGTATCATGCTCTTCAGTTTGAAAATTGGTATGAGAAATGACATTTTGGAAAGCCCATCAGGTGAAATGAAACTGAATTACTTCTTAACTGATGTGTGACAAATCCCCATTTTAATATAGATGAATTATATTGATTTCTTTAAGGCCACAGTGGGCAAACTTAACCACCAGATGTTGGATTGCATCAATCTTTATCCCACATCCATGACCATCAATCATTATTCCACATCCATGCTAGGACCCAAGAGTTTTGTAACATCAAAAGGAAATGTATTTTACTACATACATTTTGCAGGGAAGTTCATAATTTTAGGAGGTAAAGTTAAACTATTTTGTGTTAAAATCTATGCAATTGAATTTGTTTCATTCTCCCAACTTTACATCAATTTATCTCATTGTTCTAGGTGATACGATACATGATTTATTATTTTAATCCTTTAAGTATATCAAAAGCAAATAGCTATCCATGTGTATCCATATACTTACACATTTATACTAACCAGAAAGTAAATGTTGAATATTGGGCCAGTATATACTTCAAAGATTTTGCAAAAGAGCATAGATGTAAATACTATAGGTCAGGAGATAAGTCACCTTGAACAGTGAATTATTATTTTTAAATATAAATGGAATATAAATCAATCAATCAATCAATCAATCAATCAATCCAGGTGGATTGGGACTTGGGGATTTTCCCAACAATTTGGGAGGCACCTTTGTCCACATTCGGTAGACTTTTGGAACACGAAGGGAGCAGGGCACTGGATGAAATTGTTGCAGAAGTTGGGAAGTCGAGCTTCAGCCATTCCAGAGTGGGATGATTCAGACCCTGGCTCTATGTCCTTTGTTACTTAACATCTATTTGAAACTTACTTGTTAATCAGAGGTGAGGTGTATCAGTATGCTGAAGATAGTCAGCTGTTTATGGCCATCCTAGCTAATCTGTGGACGCTATGCAAGTCCTGAATTGGTGTCCAGAAGTGAAAGAAACATGTGTGAGGAGAAATGAGTTCAAATAATTCCTACCATGAAAGTTGCAAGACTCCAGCAATATGATAGGGTTGCATTCCATGGTGCCTTTGCTTAGCTCCAATTGGTGTGTCACTTGTGGCCTGGTTTGGACCAAGATGTTCAAGGGACATGTCCTGATCTCCACAGAACTGGACTATTTCACCCTATTCCACATAGGGCTATCTATGGAATACAAAATGGAAATTTCAACTGATCCAAAATTTGAAGGCTAGATTGATAGCTAGAGAAATTTGCTATTGTAGAATTATATTTATTCTTAGAGCTACAGGTTACCAATACTCTGCATACAATTCAAATGTGCTGGTTGGGGCTATTTCTAAGCCATGGCACCAGAATAGACCCAGAATTTCTTTGCCCATCGAAAAAGTGCTATGGAGAATCCTGCATCCTCCTGCACCCACTAGAAATTGGTGTTCAGACAAAATGTCAAGTGCTTTTAATAAGACTCCCTGCCCCACCTCCTTTACCTTAGAAATATAGCATGTCCCAACTTTCATTTTATTCAGAAAAACACTTTATTTTTGATGTATGCCAGCGTATTCACAGCAAAAAAAAAAGTGTCAGTAAAGATTATTTTATTTTATTTTATTTATTGCCTGGATTTCAAGATACCAGAGCCCAGAGAAAGGGCAGCTGATAACATGTGGGTCATTATTACATTAAAATTAATTTTAATATTTTTTTTCCTTTTTGAATTTTGGGAATCATTTCGAATCCGAGCTATTGGAATGACACTCCAGAACAAATAAAACTAAAAATATTTAGTGAGCTAACAAAGATTGCTGCTTCGTCCCCATTTGGTGCAAGTATCTCATGTGGTTGAGTAACCCAAGGGCAATGCATATGGGACACGATGGATGACATAAGAGACATTAAAAGCTCCTGACCAAAGAAATCTCAGTCACCGCGCTGCATCTCGGATTTCCTTCCCGCCTAAAAATGCAATAAACGATTTGGCAGGAAAAAGGAACCAGTGAAAGATTTTAAATCGCCAATTCACTTCAGGCAGCTTATTCTCCTCTCCTTTGCAGAACAGAAAACATTCACGCTAAAACAGTACGCGCCCCCCGGGCCCGAAGGCGCGGTTCTTCAAACTTCAAGTCTGGCGATTGGCTGGGCGTGGCGAGAAAAAAAGCAGGAGGGAGGGAGGCAACTGGCCATGCTTGTGATTGACGGGCCAGGGAACCCCCCCCCCCATAAGGCATAGGTGGGGTCGAGAGCTGTCCCGAGGCCTTGATTGGCTGAGAAGCGCAAAGGGGGCGTGGTTCCAGGCGGAGGCGGTTTAGGGCTGGGGTGGGGCTGACGGCTTCGGCCAGGGAATTTCAATTTTGAGTCAGACTTAGGGAGACGGTCGGTGCGTGGGGTCGAGCTGGAGGAAGGCAGGTAGGGAAGCGCTCAGCGCGCGTAGCCGGAGCGACTTGTGCCTGTTGGCAGGACTGAGCACGGGACTCGGCGTCAGGCGCCTTTTCCTCCCCTGGGAGCGGGGAAGGCGTGCGAGGCAGGCAGCTGGGCTCCGAGCGAGCGGGAGAAGTTGGGTTTCCCCTTCCTTCTTCGGGCGCCGGAGGTGAGTGGAGATTTGTCGGTTCTGCTCCCCGGGCAGCGGTTACTGCCTCGGACGGGAGGTCCGGCTCCTGTTCATTTTCAGCCCCAGACTTAGGTCGGCTCCGTGGGGTATGTGGCCAGCGCTGCTTCTGCTCTGCGCCCCCCCCCGCCCCTCTTTTTATTTTTCCCTTCCTCCGCCCGGTCGCCTCCTCGTCCTCTGGGCCAAGATCGGTGATGTAGTTCGAGTCGGTGGCGCCTCCGCGAAAGTCAGCCGGGGCTGAGCGAGAGGAGGAGTGGGGGTTGCAGCAGCTCCGCCAGGAAGGCGCTTGCCCTTCGGCCTCGGGGAAACCCATTTCCCTCTTTCCGCGGGATGGAAGAAGGGATAGCGGGGAAGGGGGGGGGGGGGAGGAGACGGACGACGAGTCCGCAACTCCCGGGCCGAGCAGAGTTGGCGCTCTTGGCGAGTTGTTCCGCAGTCAGTAGAGTGAGATGCAGAGATGCGCCGACGGCCCGGAGACGCTTCTTTCGCGCTGAGGTTGGGAGCGGCGCCTTCACTGCCAGTTGAAAGAGAGGGGGGGAAGAGAGAGAAAGGAAAGAAAGAAGAGAAGGAGAAAGAAAAAGAAAGAAAAAAAGAAAGAAAAGACCCTGCGCCGTTGGAAACTTCCTTTAGTTAAGGCTGCATCCTGGAGCCGGCGCTGGTGTTTGTTGAAATCTCCCTCCTTTTTTTACACCTTGCCGTGTGTGTGTGCTCAACACCCAAAGTGCGCCCTGGGGCGAGTATGAGAATGAACAGCGGCGACACTTTTCTGGAAGTTCGCCCACAAAATCTCGGGATCGTAACTTATTAGGGAAGCCGCTGCAAGTGGGAAAGGGGGGAGATCTGTCAACTCTGTTTTTACACATTGGAGACAGCTGCTATGGTTCGTTTTTTTTTTGGTGGTGGGGAACCACCGGGTAAGATCACCAATTTTTTTTTAAACGGGGAAGGCAGGAGTATTTTATGAATGCAGTTAACATATGAATCATATCAAAGTTATTGAAAATGATGATGATTCTAACAGTTTTGGAAAATATTACTGTATTTGTGAGGCTTGTATCCTATCTAGTCTGCAGCAGCCCAAGACAGTGTACTCCTGGTTTTTCTCACAACAGAAACCCTATGAGGTAAATTTGACTGAGAACATTTATCCAGAATGCTTTGGGTGAAGGTGTGCTTGAATTTGGGCCTCTCCAATTTTGCATCTACCATCTTCACAATTATGCATAAGTGATTTCTCTTTAAAAACCTAAAACCCACAATGGCACTTTTATAATGATATTTTTAAATGAAGAATTATGCTTTTTCTTTTTTCTCTGTTAATCTGAGAGGGTGGCATTATACAACAAGTTTTATTCAGGATTTTTCTATTGCACATTTGATAGGACAAAAGAAATTATTCTTCTCCCCAAAGTAGTGGCGCTTGTAAAACCCTAAATTTAATTTATGAAATTTAAAAATGAATATTAGGAAGATACATTTGATATTAGATTATGCTAACATAAGTCTGAATCAGTATGAGGACATGTACATAGAGAAATGATAATTCAGGATTGTATGCACTATCTCTGCATTAAAAATTAAAGTGATAATTCTGGTTTAGGGTAAGTAAGATGGAGAAGACTGAACTCACCAAGAGTTGGGCTTAACCTGATGAAGATGTTAACTTCATACTTTGAAGAGTGAAAGCTTATGAATATTATGTTCCATCTTTTAATCTTACCTAGCTAATTGTTTTTCATTCCTGCAGGATATTCTAGGCTAGGATATTGTATGGTATGAGAAAGTGAAATGGAATAGAATAGGAAAACTGTGACTTGTTTATTTTATAATGTTATGGGAAAGCATTGTTTCTGGATAGCTTGTTGATGAAAATAAGAGAAAGTGGCTAGGGAACTAAGTGTGGTGGAAATATAGATAATAACTTTCTTTTATTTCAACGGAGCTCTGTCTAGATTGGCTTCCGTTTTCAATCTCAAAGGATAAACTGAACTAATATCTTTCTATTGTGACATACAGGAACAAAAGTATGATACAAAGGGTTTTGTCTTTATTAGCTTGCCTTTATGTTTTCCTTCTTTGCTTTTTTCAGCATGCTTTAAAACCATTTTTCTGTAATTTAACCAATCTTCTGTCCTGGAAATGGCCCAATGTACATATCTAGGGATATTTCGTGTAAGAATGGTACAGAGCAAAATTTATTTGCTACACCCTTTTTTCTGAATTTTTGTCCATCTTATGTAATGAAAAGTTTTTTAAACTTGGATCATAGAATTGCTTTGTAAACTTTCAGTTATTTTAATGAATATATTAGCTCAGTATAGTTTATTTAGTGGTTTTATTTTAGTGGTAATTCAAGTTGTTGATCAGTAGTTTTTGGAATAAGCTTAAAACATATTGGAAATAAAACTACAGTCTTAAATAAAATGATTTCAAAAGTGTTTTGGGGTAAAATGATTTGATTATTAAGCAGTCATGGTCATAACATTTGAACATAAGCAACTTGTGCAGCAATAATTATGAACAATTTTGTCCTGTCTCCTGGGAATTGGTTGAAATTTAGCAAACATACAGTAGGAAGACATATCTAGGTAATAGAACAGAGAAAAATTGACAAGTGTATTTCCGTTAATGCAGGTTTTATAATATTTCCAAATTTCTGAAAAGATAATAATGTCCAGATGTAGGATGAACTGGTGTACATGTAAATAGTAAAAATATTGCTAATTTACAGAGAGTTTTTAAAATGTCTCAAAAAAGAGTGTATTTCTACGAATTATTTCTAAATTTTATAGTACCAAATTTCCTTCAACATCTGCAACATATTGATTATGTGCCATTAATTTAGTGTCAACTCTTCCTGACCACATAGATTTTGTCCATGATGATTGGTCCCTGACTTTGTTCTTCAGGTCCTCTACCAATATCTTCAACAGAACCACTAAAACATTCTTCCAGGTCCACAAATGGGATTTTTGTGTGTGTTATGATTGGACTATTAAGTATTTGGAGTAATTACCTGATTTAGGATGTATGATTGCGTGGCAGTTAGGAAAAGTAAACATATTACCTTCCATTGTTTGAAGAGGCGGAATAACATGCCACTCCTTTTGAGACTGTTTGCTTTAATTGTCTTGCTTTCCCTGTTTATACACAAAGACAATGAAAGGTGTAATGAACAAAAAAGGATGTCCCCCTTGAAAGCATACGTGTAGAATTACATGTAGGCATAATTCTGAAATAAACATATTGAAAGCCATATTGTTCTTTTTATTCAACTTTACTGAAACAGCATGTTTCTTTTAGAACCCAAGGGAAGTTTGATTCTTTTATGTTTTAGGAGACATGTCTTTGATTCTTCTAGTTTGAGAAGAAAATGGCTAACATTCATGTGCTGAGAACCACAGAGTGCAATCTTGCAAAACTTCAGATGGGCCTTTTTACTTTTAGCACATGGAATGCAGTCCATTTTGATATTAGTGAGGCATTTATAGTGGTGTCTTTAAGATCGTTAATGAAGATCTACCTTTTCATAAGAACTTTTCTGTGTGAATGTTGCATGAATAGTTTCCATGTTTTTCTTGTTTCCCCCCGATCTTTTTAAAATAAATGCTATTTTTATTCTGCTTTAGCTTACTATATTAAAAAAAGTAAAGATTCAAATTGAGCTTGATTCTGAGTGACTACTTGGGCAAATCTATGTCATTTTCTTGGCAGTCATATGAAAGTGTTTTGTTGCTGTCTTCCCAGGATGCTGATTAGTCTTTCTAACCTAATTTGGTGGTCTTTCAATGTCATCCAGAATTACCTAGGTGCTGCAACCTATCTGGCCCTATTGTATTGTTGTATTTTAATTTCCCTATTACAAACATTCTGACATTTGCAAAGAAAAAAATCATTCTAGAAATTTATCTTTGCTATCTAGTTCTGTTATATAGTATAATAAAAACATATTTACATTGTTTACATTTCTTGTGTTAATATTTTTTTTATTTAGCAAGCAGAGATTAATTTAAGCTGGCCTTTCCAGGGTTTAACTTTTCCCAATGTATTCCTTTGAAGTGTCTTAGAATTTTTACTTGTTTTATAAATTTTTTTCTTCACATTTTTCACATGCATGTTATGAGATTTATTTATTAGATTTATATCTCACATTTTGTCCAAGAATTCAAGGCAGCATACATGACACTTGACCTGTAATTCTTGACTTTCAAGAAGTTAAAACTAGAATAAAGGTATCCTTGACTTACAGCAGTTTACTTAGTGATTGTTCAAAGTTATGATACTGAAAAAAAATGACTTATGACCATTTTTCACGCGATCATTACATCCCCATGGTCATGTGATCAAAATACAGATACTTGGCAACTGACTCACATGATGGTTGAAGTGTGCCTGGGTCATGTGAACACCTTTTGTGACGTTCTGACCAGACAAGTCAATGGGTAAGCCAGACTCACTTAACAACCATGTTACTAACTTAACAACTGCAGTGATTTACTTAACTGTGGTAAGAAAGGTCCTAAAATGGGGCAAAATTCACTTAACAGCTTTCTCACTTAACAACAGACATTTTGGACTCAATTGTTGTAAATCGAGGACTACCTATCTGTTACAAAGGTGTAAACAAAACTGGGAAGTCTTTTCTATTAGAATATAGTGTGATCTAGTTCTCCCTACTGATTAAACTTCTTCAAAGGTAATGTAAATTTGTTTTTCTAAGAAAAGGTAGTATACAGTATTCAAGCTCATTGCTTGGTTGAAGTAGGTTCATCTAAGTCTATCTTGTTGCCTTTGTTACAAGAGGATATTGATATTCCTTTTAAGATTTCTGTTAATAGTGAGGCAGTATTGTTTATTTTCTATAATTTGTACTGGTTTATAACTTAATAGGAAATAATCCTGTTGAACTTGTTGCTATTAATTATGTGATGTGCTGTACAAATATTTAATACAATTTACAGAATAGTTTTATATAGCTATATCTGTCAGGTTCCAAGTAATACAATCATCATAAAATTCAGACTTGACAATATCTTAGAATATAATAAATATAATACCAATTACAAAATTAATGTATTATTCATTTGGATTATTTATATACAATACTTCCAAAATTTCTCAAAACTTATATTTGTTTTGTTTATAGTCTTGGCAAACACGGCCCTTTATGTGAGGCCACAGAGAAGCAGATTTCACATTAGAGATATAGGTACAAAACTTTGTGAACTTGAAACATTGAACTGCTTCAGATAAGATTGGACCAAGTTCCTCTAAAGTTGAACTCAGGACAAGACATTTCACCTAAATACCATAAATCCATGCTTCTACTGTGACATCTGATTACCTACTATTTTTTATTAGCTATTTGCTATTTTTGCTACCTTGGGAATAAATTATGATGTATGGGCCAAATGTTTTTGCCACACAGTACTTTCTTCAGTGAGTGGACTTAACAACTACCTATTTATATGGGTAAACTGAATTACTTTTCATTTCGTTTAAATAAATTATTGATATTAAATATAACAAAGATTCACCCAATCAATCTCTTCCCACTAATCAAGTTATTTTAAAATGGAGTTAAAACAAAAATGTGACTTTAAATATTAATATTCTTGCTCATAGATTTTGCATCAACTCATTCATTGGCCACTTGTCATAGTCTCTTCAAATAGTTTTAAGCACGTCTCCTTTGCTTCAAATTAGGGACTTAGGTGCCTAACTTCTAATAGGTTGTGTGCTACAAAAGTAAGTGGTCTAACATAATCATGTATTATTTTGGAATTGATAAGGAAATGTGGACCTTGGTATTCTAATTTGAAGTCTACTGCTGAGTTATCCTATTTCAAGTCTACTCTTCTGTTTCCATGGTAGTGTTCTGCCAGCTAGAATAACATTCCACATTGGATATAATTGTTCTTGATATCTAGAGAATCCACCTGGAGAAGATTTAGGCTATGGATGGATCAAAGTGGAAGAGATGTCTTGCTTTGTAACTGGAAATTCACACTTTGCATTGCTTGAAGTAACTTATAAGGAAAGATAATTGAGATATCTGTTACCAGTTATCTTTATATAAGCACAAAGCAATGTTAGGGATTTTTTAAAAAAATATATAATTTGAAGTAGATTGAACCTAATTTTCAGGAAACCTAGTAGTACGCCTGCAATCTAACCTTTGCCTTTTCATATGTATTCCAAATGGCAGCATCATACTTGTCAGCATAGTGCTGTATGATCAGAAAGCTATTCTTTTGTTTCCTGTTGATGGTTTGTTTCCTTTGTCTTGCGTAAGTAGTTTTTTAAAAACACTTGAGATATGCTACTAACATATTGTGATTTTTTTTCTTTATTCAGCAAATGTTGAAACTGATGACAGTGCACATTTATGGAATGCATAGATGTAAGCTGCTATGTATTTAAATAAGCTGGTTATGGATTACAGTTTGTGCTTGCATTAGAAAAATCAAAAGTAGAGAAGCTGAGAAACAGTTTCTGGGATACTTCTACTGGAACAAGACACATTTTTCTTTTCTCTTGCACTCTCCTGTGCTATCTGGAAAATCTACTTTGGTGCATTGTGATACTTTTGGAACAATGTTTATGAGTTGCCTGTGGGGCTGCCAGGAAGGGGGAACTAGCTTTCTACTCTTATTGGTGTCTTATTGGTGTCTTTTCATAACTCTTGACAGATGGGTGTCTAATTGCTTTAACATATTCAGAGAATCAGAGCCCATGACTAGCTATTGGATTCTATTGAAAGCAACTGTTCTATTTTTCTCAACTGGTACAAAATATTTGTATTTGTTTTGGCATAAAATTGAAGTGTTTTATTGCAGGTTTGAAATAAAATGAATCTTGAAATCTAGTGTTTTGTCAAAGCTGTGTAGCATAAAGGAACTGCATTCTTGTGTATGCACAAAAATGAGCAAAGTTTTAACCACAATTAGTGGAGCAAGTCATCATGGTTTATATGATACGCAAATCACAGTAGCTGCGCTTTCACAACATGCTTTCTCAAAGAAAACTATGTTGTGATGTAGCATAAATTTCAAGTCTGTCAAGTTGGCCCATTCAAAAACAAGATGATAACTAACTTCACAAAAGTTTACCATCTTTCATTGAATTTGAAATAAAGGTAGTCCTCAACTTATAACCATAATTGAGCCCAAAATTTATGTTGCTGAGATATTTGATAGTGATTTTTGCCTGATTTTGGGACCTTTCTTGCCACAGTTGTTAAGTGCATTACTGCAGTTGTTAATGAATAACATGGTTGTTAAATGAATCTGGCATTTCTGTTGACTTTGCTTGTCAGAAGATCACAAAGAGCATGACCCTGGGATATTGCAACCATCAAAAATATGATCATGGAAATGATACAGCGGTTGTTAAATGTGGAAAATGATGCCATTGTCAGTGCCATTGTCAGTGCCATTGTCTTTGAATAGTCACTAAATGAATGTAAGTCAAGAACTACCTGTAGTTTTAGTACTTATACCTGTAGGTTAAGTACTAAATGTGTCCAAATGCTAAGAGTTGCATGTTTATCAGTTCTATAGCAATATGAATAACAGAATCTGTTTGCCCATTTATTTATTTTGCAGTTTTATTCAAATTTTAACGGAAAACAATCCCTAAGTGGAAGATTTTACAATGTAAAAAGAAAAATTCAAATACAGATTTACAAGTGTTCCTTTACACATTTATTAGTAGTAGATTGCAGTAGATTCATTTTTAATAGAAATGTTTAGTAAGCAATCTGAATGACAATGATAATATTGAGTAAGGAATGTAAACAAATGTAAAGCACTTATGGAGTGGCATATAAGTATAAGTGCTATTGCTATTATGTCTCTCTGAATAGCTTTTTTGCTATTGGTAGTGAGTGACCAATCTTGAAAAAGTTCCATGAAGTTGTATTTTGATCAAAGAAAAATAAGCACATGATTGAACAGGCTTTACTGAAAGTAATTTATCAGGGCATTTATCTTACCAAAAATTTAGAGATTTATTTTGTTTAGATCTAGCAGAAACATGGACGTAGGTGACCATGTTGAGATAGTATGCTTAGATTTTCAATTTTTTTCACCAGTGCTTAAGAAAACATAATGTTCATGAGATTGCAAAAAATTATTGGAGAAATTTGATTTGCTTTATACTGTATCTTTACATTTGTAGTGTGATAGTGTTATAAATTAAATGAACACTTGAAATAGTCAGATACAAAGTTCATAGTAATATTGCTTCAAATTTAAGGAAACCAATATTCTAACATTGATAACATTTTTCTTCTTTTGTTTATCTTAAGTAAATTGTTCTTGGAGAAGCGGAAGTGTAATATTTAACATATGTAATTACTTGAGAATAAAATTGAAGATGCAGTCCAACTGTTCTTGATATTAAGAAATGGAAGCGTAACTCGAAACGTATTAAGGCTTAAACTTTAAAATGAAATATTCATTTCTGGAATAACTTTATATGAAAATGTGAACAGACTAATAGTTAAAGTTAATAGCATCTTAAATTAGTTTATGATCTAGCATTTCAACTGGTAGTTTCATTTTAATTTTAATCTTGGAGTCCTAGTGGACATTTCACTTAAATTTGAGCCAATAGTGTACTACAGCTGCCATCGCAGTTCTAGCCTGCATTAACAGAGGGATAGAATCAAGATCACGTGAAGTGTTAATACCACTTTATAATACCCTGAGAAGACAGTTGAATATTGCACCCAGTTTTGGTTGCCATGATATAAAAAAAGATGTTGAAACTCTAGAAGGAATGCAGAGAAAAACAAAAATGATTAGTGGACTGGAGTTTAAAACAATATGAAGAATGGTTGCAGGAATTGGGTATTTCTAGTTTAATCACAAGGCTGTTGGTTCTGTTGACAGAAGAAAGCAATGAATTGGTAACAGGTGACAAAGCAGAATGTCTTGCCTTATAATTTATAGCTATCTTTTCTTAAGAAGAAAACTAGGTGGCCATTATTATGTCTCTAGTGAAAGGGGCGGGGGATTGCAATTTAGGATGATCAAAGAAAGATTAAAAATACTTAGCTAATTCAAATGAATTCAAGTCTCCCAAGCCAGGTTAAATGTATCCTAAGATTCTGAAAGAATTAACAGAGGTTAAAACAGAACTAGCATCTGTGATGCCATGGTGCTGCAATGGTTACAATGCAGCATAGCAAGCTAATTCTGCTGACTGCCAGCAGTTCAATTCTCACCGGCTCAAGGTTGACTCAGTCTTCCATCTTCAGAGGTCGGTAAAATGAGGATCCAGATTGTTGGGGGCAATATGTTGACTCTGTAAACTACTTAGGGAGGGCTATAAAGCATTGTGAAGCAGTATATAAGTCTAAATGCTACTGCTAGTGTTATGTGTACTGGTTAAGAACTCATGGAGAACTGACAAAATTCCAAGAGACTAGAAGAGAACAAATCTTCACATGTGCAAAAAAAAACAGAAGGGATAGAAAATTGCAGACCTGTCAGTTTGATTTCTGTGCTGTGCAAGATTTTTGAACAGATTAAAGAGCATGTTAATAAACACTTGGACAGTAATGCAGAAATCAACAATAGCCAATATGGCTGGTCATAAATAAGTAATGCTGGACTGTTGCAGGCTATCTCCCATTTGACAGAATTGATAATTTAATTGATTTGGGGGAGTGATGTGGACATATTTATTTCCTAGGCTTATATGCTGCTCCAATTCTGAAGAAATCTGTTTGGCTAACACTTCTATAAGAATGTTAAAATCAAAATAGACACCGAGGAACAATCCAGCATCAGGCCAAATTCTATAATGGAGACCAATTACTTCCAGAACTTTCTTGATAACTGCCCTAAAACCCAATAGCATGGGATTTGAGGTACATTGCTCCAATGAATGAGAGCTGCAGGGAGAATACATGTCCCCTTATTAGTCTTTAAGAGAAGCGACCTGGAGGGAAACTGTCATTTTTAATTTTATGGGGCCTATAGAGGGTGACAACCATCACTTTCAATTATATCCAGAAACAGTTCGTGATGTAAAGATGTAAATGCTCCTACCACAACACCAGTAGCTGAATTCTTGACCATTTGAAGTTTCTGGATACTCTTAAAAGGCAATCATACTCTTAAAAGGCAACAATAACTTGCTATGTGTGAGTTAATTAAAGCATAACTGGAAACAAGGGCCTAAAATCCAAGAATGGTCATTATCGATGCCTTAGCCACATCTGCTACTTGCTCTTCGAGCATGAGCTGTGAGTTGGAAGACTCTCAAATTACAAACTATCACCTCATGAGGAAATGTGATCCAGAAGCAAGGATTATCTCTGGAACTGGAATGTTTTCTACACCCACAGTTACTCTGTTTTCTGGAATTAAACCTGATAGTGTTCTTCCTCACCCAGATCAGACATTAGAGTTAGAGCTTTCATTGGATCTCCTATTCAGCCTGGAATTGAGATGTACGAATAAATATTATGAATGTAGTGTTGAAACCTGGCTATCTCTCTCTCCCCCCCCCCAAAAAAAAAAATCTCAGGCCGTTGCTTCAACGAGAAAAGTTCTCTTCAAAGTTGAATAGGAGGAATGAGGGTTTTAAGAACTGTGACATCTCAATCCGAATATCATTAGAGCATGACCTCTTCACCCAAATTACCATTGACTGGGATCTCCCTGTTAGGAAGAAATAGAAACATTGGAAATCAATACTTCCCATTTCCAACTCCTAAAATCTGTTCAGGAGGATGCCATGAGCAGTGAAACCAAAAGCTACAGGCATTCAATAGGATTAGGAGAATACTAGTGTCATTATCTCATACCTATTACACATCATCAACAAGAGTGATCAGTGTGATTTCAGCATCCGATCTAGACCTGAATCCTGACTAAAAAGTGATTACATACATTTCCGCCACAACTGAATCTATAGTTTTCAAGCACATTCCCAAGAAATGTGTTTGCTGTTTTGGTAGATTAATAAGAAAACCTGACCAGTATTCCTCAGCTGGTTTAGTATTGGAACAGCAAGTACTTTTTCAGTTTAAAATTCGGTTTTATATATTTCTTTTAAAAATACACTGATCCATTGAAAACATCAAGAAAATATCAGATATCTTACCCACTGGCAACTGATGATGATGTCCTGCGTTTGCATGTTGATATTTAACAGAAATAGAAAAAAGTACTGATCTCTGTGGCACCTCATAAATGAAGGACTCAGGATGATCAATACTAATTGGTGTTGTACTGTATGCGTTCTATATATCATTTAACTAAATATTCAGTAGTTCAAATTGTCTGCAGGAAGGAAGAGAACTAGCCAACACCAATTAGTGTTGGTGTAGGAAGGAAGAGAACTAGCACAATACAGTTGTACCCATTCCCAATCCCTTGTACCAACCTAGAACGTTACCCTGGTTAATGGTATTGAAATCCACCAAGAGATCAAGTAGAACCAGAATGGATACACTACCCCCATTCTTCTCCTGTCAGAAATCATCCAAAAGTGCAATCATTGCCATTTCGGTCCCATATCCGGGCCTGAAACCTGATTGGAAGGGGTCCATATTATCCACTTAATCAAGGATCTGTTGAAGCTGCTGCACAACCTTCCCTAAAAAAAGAAGGTTGGACATCAATTAGTATAGTGGGAGCCAGTGATAACTTCTTGTGGAGGGAGCGACCCCTCCTTGAGCAGGCATCTAATGAGCAGATGGCCAAGCTTGTTGTCATAAGGGCCCTCTTCATGTTCAGCAGATTCAAAATGTTCTCAAAAAAGAGAACAAGATTGTCCCCAGGTACCTCCTTCATACCTGCACAAAGGCTGCCATCTAACTGGGAATGAATTTGAGCTATTTTGTCCAACAAATGCTCTGAAATTTCTTCTGTATGGCCATGCAGATGAATCTCTAGGTACCCCTTACCTAGAAGAGCTCAAGTCACCTGGAACATGACTGCCAGGCAGCAATCCTCAAACACAGTAAGGATGGAAAAGTAATGGTGCTTTGCCACACTTATAGCACCTAGCTATACCTTAGAGTGGCTGTCACCGGTGTTTGTTCAAGTTTATCCTTCATTAATCTCCAGCAGTAGTTTAGGTATATATTATCCTATTTCATCTCTCTTGGCTCTTCCACAAACCACAGAGAGTGACAGGTTCCATAGGAAGGAAGAGATTGCATGCACCTGATCAAAAACCATAACAGCCTTCTCATTACAAGTGATGACTAAGGCCTCAGCCAGACTATGCAGCAGACCAGCAAGAACAATGCTAGCTCTCTTGAGAACTCTTCAACGTCTATCAGTCACCAGGGGTTTAATTTTATGGTTGCCAGGACATAATGTGACCATGATAAAGGAGCTAGAGGGAGCTCTCCCAACTCCAGATCATGTTGCCATTGCTCCAAGAAGAGGACCAGATCAGGTATATGACCATTGATCCATGTGAGACACTGGATGACCTGGGATAGGCTTATATCTGTCATGATGGATATGAACTCCTTAGCCACTTCAGGCTCTACTTTCGGGGAAATCTTCCAGGACTATAAGATGTAGAATTGCACTGCCAACCTTGATACGCAGTTGGGGAACTCAAATGAAGAGACAGCCACACAGCAGAGAGGTTGGTACAGTAGCAATACTATATATAATTATAAATATTACCTGTTAACTTCAGAAACTTTTAGAAATGATATATATGTTTCCATATAACAAACAGGCAATTTTGGCCTTGTTTTTTCCTGATAAAAAAAATATCTTCCCATATCTCAAAAACATCCTTTAGATTATTTGAAAATGTAACAGATGGGTTGATTTTTCTTCATTGCAGTATAGTAAAGCAGCTTACACCATTAATCTAAGGATAAAATTCTCTTCTTCCTATTCTGTGTTATATAAACGTTCCTGTTGTAATCAACATATAAACCACAATTCTTTAGATCTTTTTCTTATTGTCTTCCAAATATTCAACAAAGTAATTCTGGGTTTATTTTGATTTTCTAACTGATCATTTTATCTACTTCTGTAAATACTAAATCGCAGCAGATTTTAATCTTTAGGCATATCCACTATTTTAGATATCAGATATGCATACATACATACATATGTATACATACATACATACATCTATATATCTATATCTATCTATCTATCTATCTATCTGGTATCAGCATGCATTCCATTTCTTGAAAACATGTATTTTTCCATATTGTACTGTATGCGTTCTATATATCATTTATTCAGTAGTTCAAATTGTCTGCAGCATTTGGAGTGTTCATTTCTTTATATGGGACATGCTTTTCTTTTGGCTTGTTAAAGGATTGACAATAATATTTTGAAAAAGAGCCAAGTATTAATATGGATAATTATTTGAGGGGTGGACAACAAAACAATTTAACTAGACTATTTCATATTTTTAATGTAATTTTTTTCTCTAGCATAGAAATAATTTTTTGATAAAATAGTATTTGTCATGGCAGTTTGAGACACAATGAAACACCCTCCATGTATGATATAAACTTTAATACTTTCATAATAAAAATATAAATAGAAATAGAAACAACTAATTCAGAATAGTTGTTTTTATTTTTTTAATTTTATATTTTTACTGTGGAAATATTAAAGTTTATACCATACATGGGGGATGTTTTAAAACTGGGATGCATAAATCCAGCCCTCAGAGCCGACCTGGAAATATCAGAGGACCATCCCACGGTGCTCTGGCAGCTAAAATGGGTCCTGCATACCCCCCACCTAATTTTCACCCTCCATGACCTCCTGCAGCACTGCTGGCTGAAACCTGGGCTGAAAAATGCAGCCTAAAACAGGTCAAAGATGGGCCCAAATCAGGCCAAAAATGGGCCCAAAGTAGCCTGAAAAACAGGCCAAAAACATGCTGGAGGAGACCAGGGAGAGCAAAAACGTGCAAGGGGGCCGCATGTGTACCCCCACATGCTATTTGAGTTGGCAGGGTGCTGCAGGAGGCATCTATCATGTCCCCCCCATCTCCCACCACCACCACCACCAGCCCACAGAGGAAAACTACAGTGCTAATCTGGCCCTTGAAGAAATCCAGTTTGACACCCCTTTTAAAATGTACATAATCACAATCCTCCAAAATAAAAATGGATGCAACAAGCTACCTACCACATCCTCTTCAGGAAAACTCCATCTCGAGTAGCTTGTAATGTAGAATGTTACAAGAAACGGGGCAGACCTTTATTTGTTCATTTATCATATTTATAAAGCTACCCATCTCACTAATAGCAACTCTATTAGAATATATAATAGTGACTCTGTAAGGGTATACAACAATCAAATAAAATCACAGATACATAAAACAATCATAAAAATATTTTAAAAATATCTTTGTTAAAAGAATATATTATAAAAAATTAATATAAACCACTAACCTTAAGACTACTCCACAGAGAGTTGACTCCAAATGAAAACCATTCTCTTTTCAGATTTCCAACCCAGGGAGGGGACCAACACACTTTGGAGCAAATGGCCTTCAGGTCTCCTCTATGCCTTTCCCCTCTTCCTATCATTCCGGCAATCATTCGGAAGATGTTGGAGGAAAGGGCGGAGCTCATAGTCCTGGCACCCCATTGGCCCAGGAGACCCTGGTTTGCCGATCTGGTGAATCTGTCTGTAGCCCAGCCCTGAAGGATCCCGGCCAACAAGATCTCTCTTCATCAAGGAACCTTATTCCACCCGGACCCTCAGTGGTTCTGCTTAGCCATTTGGTGCTTGAGCGGCAATCTCTTGACAGGATGACAGAGACCATCCAGGCCTCCCGTAGGCCTTCTACTACTCGCATCTATGATGCTACCTGGAAGGTCTTCAGCACTTGGTGTTCACATTCAGCCTGAGATCCCATTTCAGTGTCTGTTGCAGATGTGTTAATTTTCCTTTCAAGATGGGCTGGATCAGGGGCTCACACCTAACACCCTCTACCGTCAGGTGGCGGCTCTGTCATCGGTGTTGTCCTGGGATAATTATTCATCATCCTTCAGTTCGCAGGTTTTTGAAGGGGGCTTCTAATCTACGACCCCCTGTAATTCACAGGTATCCCACCTGGGACCTCCCTAAAGTGTTGCAGGCCCTTATGGGAACCCCGTTTGAACCTCTCAGATCTCTTATCGCTTCAGTTTATGACCATCAAGGCGGTTTTTCTAGTGGCCATTACATCGGCCAGGAGAGTATCGGAACTTGCAGCACTCTCAGTTATGCAGGATCTGTGCATTTTCTATGAGAACAAGGTGGTTCTAAGACTACATTTGTTCCTTAAGTGAATTCTTGGTTTCATCAAGACATAGTGTTACCAGATTTCTGCCCCAAACCATTCCATGATTTGGAACACAAATGGCATATGTTGGATGTAAGGCGAGCCCTTTGTATCTACATCAAACGTACTGTGGCCTTTCGGAAGTCCGAAACTATGTTCATATCTTTCCATCCTAATTCCTTGGGGAACAAGGCTTCATCATCTACCATAGGTAGATGTATCAGGGCATGTATCTCCAAGGCCTACCAGACTTTGTCCCTATCGGTGCCCAAGAATCTAACAGCCCACTCCACTAAAAGTGCTGCTACTTCCACTGCCTGGTGTACCCAGGCCTCTCTCGAAGAAATCTGCAGGGCAGCTACCTGGGCATCTCCTTCGCCATTTATACAGCACTATCGCCAGGATTCCTTTGCTTCTGCTGATGCCGCGTTTGGAAGAAGGATACTACAGAAGGTTGTCCCACAGTCAGAGTGAGTGGACCAGATGATGGGCCTCACGTGGACGTGCAGGCTTTGGTATATCCCATTCCTGGACTCCTGGCATGGCGTGGATGAGAATGTGTATGATTACCTGAGAACGCTCTTTCTATCAATGCTGCAAGAGAGTACAGCCCCACCCTTGTGTGTCTGGTTTTGGTGGGTTGTGTGTGAATTAATTTCACTGTTATCTTCCAGAGACATGTTACGCCTGTCAAGCATCTTTGCCTAAAAGCTGGGGAGCCAGCTAGGGGCTGGCTTTTTATATAGTGGCAGACGCAACTCTATGACATCAAGGAGGAGTCATATCTCATTCCTGGACTCTCTTGCAGCGTAGATAGAAAGTGCGTTCTCAGGTAATTATACCAATGCCTATTATTGCACATCCCCCATACGAGTTCAGTTTTAATCCAGTAGTGTGATGAAATTTGCACTTCTCACTTCGAAAAAATATGGTGACCTTTTTTTACTCTTCTTGTTTTATACCTGAATATAAAGTGTATGTGTACATAAGAGTCACCATAAATCAAACTATGAAGTACCTTTCTAGTCCTATCTCATGTTAAGCATAACAGATTGTTCTTGACCCTTTTGTTCAGAATTTTAATTCACCACCACAGCCTCTTCTGAGCTTAAGTGTGACCTTACATTCTTTCTGCCTTTTTGCCTTGCAGCTGTGCTGGCCAACAGCCATGCTGGCTAGCTGTCATGGGAGTTGTAGTAGAGCAACGGAAGGAAACAGATTGGGAAACATTGCAAATTTGAACTAAATTTGAAGAATGTTAAAATCCTTCAAAAGTTATGCTTTAGAAGATACAGGAGCTTTTGGCTTCTGGAGAAAGGGGGAGGTTAAGCATTTAAACATATGCACAGAGATAGAGCAACACCATAGAGCTGCACCATATTTTTAGTCTTTGGTCCTCCAAATGTTGTAGTTTCAACTCTTAGTATCTCTAATCCAATCTTTCTCAACTTCGGCAATTTGAAGATGTGTGAATTTGAGAATTCTGGGGATTAAGATCCACACATCTTTAAATTGATGAGGTTGAGAAAGATTGCTCTAAATGCTCATTGTGCTGTAGACAATTAGGGTTTGGCTAACTACCATTTACAGGATAATACCATTTATAGAACTAAAAGTTTCTCATTCCTGTGGGATGGTGTGTAGATTTATGAATAGTATACATAGTCATTAACTTTTTCTTGTGGGTATGGAAAAGATCTAATTTAGTAGAAATTATGTTTACTAAATGTTTTGTGTAACAAAATCTCAAATCTATTAGGATCTATAAATAATATTTTGGATTATCCATAGATAATATCCATAGAAAAGGGGTGCGGTGGTTCAGTGGCTAAGATACTGAGCTTGTCAATCAGAAAGGTAGGCAGTTCAGCGGTTTAAATCCCTATCGCAGCGTAATGAAGTGAGCTCCCATTACTTGTCCCAGTTTCTGTCAACCTAGCAGTTCAAAAGCATGTAAAAATGCAAGTAGAAAAATAGGGACCACTTTGGTGGGAAGGTAATAGTGTGCCTGTCATTTAGTCATGCCGGCCACATGACCATGGAGATGTCTTTGGACAGTGATGGCTCTTCGGCTTTGTTACGGAGATGAGTACTGCCCCCTAGAGCTGGAAAACACCTAGCATGTATGTGTGAGGGGAATCTTTACCATAGATCCATATTTTGGTAATAAGTTTGAGATTTTAATAAGTCTGTTTACTGCCTTTTAGATGAGATTGTTAGTTTCCATAGCCATCAATATTAGCTTTTATGTTGACCTTCTAGACTCTGACTTGAGTTAAGGTATCTTACTTGACAGTTTATAGTTAACAAGTCTAAAGCTTTATTAACTTTTTTTAACTTAATTATTTTATTACCTGTCCAGGTAACATAAATTTATTGTGAAGACATAAATAACATAGCTGACTTATATTTAATATCTTTTCTTTTTAAGGAAATGTCCTAGATAATATGAAAGTAAACACTTTTTCAGTTGTCCTCCCTCCTTTGTACTGCATCCAACATGCCAATTCCTCTCATTCTTTACAGTTATGTTTTTATTCAGAATGATTAGCTGTTAAAGAAGCTTATGACAACAGGTTTAACACATCATTTAGGCTAGGATAAAATGGACGTAATGATCAGATGCATCTTTGTTTTGTTTTAGTACTTGTTACAATATATATTTAAAATTTTTTCTATTATTTTCTTTTAATGTGCTTGAGAAATTGTTTTATATGTATCTTATAAATACAGAACTTGTGTTTTGTTCTATGCGACAGTCGGTGAACTGATACCTTACTTTTGTAAAATTCCTGAAATCATTTCAACGAATTAGCCATAATTAATGCAATTGTCTTTCAAAAAGATTAAAAATATGTATGGTATGCTACTGTTCCTATAGGAGAAAACTGTAGCAGAGGCAGTATTCTTCTCACTTAGCACAATTCATTAAACTAGCACAGATTTAAAAACCAAAGCACAAGAGAATTTTTAATATCATTGGTTAGATTTGATTTCTGTGATAATCATTTACTTAAAGAGAGTTGCTTAATGTTTATGGACCAAATCAATAATACCAGGGGTGGGATGCTTCTGGTTCTGCCCGGCTCTATAGAACCGGTAGCTCTGGAGTGCAGCAGACACCAAACTGGTTCTGTGCCTGCTGCTGTTTGGCCCACCCACCTGCCCGGGCTCTTACCTGTCCTTTATTTCCTGCTTTTTCAACATCAGCTGCTTTGCACAGCATAGCTGAGGTTGAAAAAGCAGTAAAAAAGTGCTTTTTGAAATGCTGTGCACCTGTGCGCAGCGCTTATTAGTTTTCCCGGTGGCTCAGCCAATAGTATAGTACACGCGCATGCAGATACCAAACCGGTAGTAATGCCGGTTGAATCCCACCCCTGAATAATATCAGAAACGCTTGTCTGCTCATGGGTCCATTTTGTATTGGTTGGTGACAACAGAATGTATAATGAAAATCTATAGTATATTGCTGTTCTAGTAATATTTAAACAACAGTTCTGGGTTCCATAAAGCTGCATTTCTAATTTAAAAACATCTCTTGTGTATGGTACCATTCAGGACATACAAAGCTTATTGTACATATAACATTGCAATACTGTACTAAGTTATAAATTTGGTTTTAGTCAATTTTGTCATATAAAAAAAGCAAAACCAAGGATCTCAATCTAAATGAGAACAGATAGTCCTCGACTTATAACCACAATTTAGCCAAAAATTTATGTTGCTAAGTGAGACATTTGTTAAGAGATGTTTGCCTCATTTTTCTTGTAGTTGTTAAGTTAGTAACATGGTTGTTCAGTGAATCTGGTTTTACTTATCAGAAGGTCACAAAAGGAGATCATATAACCCCTGGACACTGCAACTGTCATGAATATGAGTCAGTTGCCAAGCATCTGAATTTTGATCACATGACTACAGGGATGCAGCAACAGTCATAGGTGCGAAAAAAGGCCATAAGACACTTTTTTCAATGCTTTTGTAACTTCAAGTGGTCACTGAATGAATTGTTGTAAGTTGAAGACTACCTCTAATGTAGATTAAATGGCAGTTCCTGAGAAATTAGACAAGAATCTTATTTTAATCTTTATATTCTTTTATTTTGTTACAATTCTGGTTTGTGATTTATTTTAAACGGTTGAAGATCTGTGTTATTTATCATTTCAAAAATATATTAACAATTCTTAAGTACTCAAGAATTTTGATAGGCTTTATCTGAATCATTTTTGGCCCTCTGCCTTTGTCATACTGAAATTCTATTTGTTTTCCAATTTATCCCTTTCTCCAGGAAACACTCAAATTCATAAATCATTCTGTTAGATTTGTAATTAACACCTCGGATTATCCAACTGTAGCAAATCAAAATTTTCTAGGCCACCAGCAAAGACTTGCTAAAGGCAATAGAATTGTGTACTCATTCTCCTTATTTACTGAAAATTTGTCTGTCCTGACGAATCTGAACTACAAAGAAACTTAATGTTGCCTCATGAAAATAGCTGTGGAATCTGGCATGAGGAAAATACCAGAGCAAATGGGTGTGATGAGTCATTTCCCATTTCTTTCTGACCTTAAGTTCATTCAGTTCACTGATGTTTTTAGTTTTTCCCTCAGTCACTATTTCTGTTTGTCGACTTATACTCAGAGGTAATCAAGGACATGTTGGGATTTGCTCATCTGTAACACAGTTGCATTGCATATGTTTATTTGTATGCGTAGCATATACAACTTCAGCTCACATACATATTTTTCTTGGTCTGTTCTTGCTTTGGACATAGGCTTTCCCTTTACTCTGGAAATTATGATTATTGTATCCATTCCTATTCTGCAAATTGTATCTACCCAAATTAATGGCTGAATTAATTTTTCAAGTAGGAAAATATCACTGAACATGGTAAACTTGTGGTTTTTTTTATATTGAATAATCAAAATTTGAGACCAACTGTACCTACCAAAGGTACAATATAATATTAGATTTTGTGTTCTTCAAATTTAAATAATGTCTTCTAAAATAGTTAATGTATTTGAAGGATTGTTTTTTGATGTAACATTTTTTCAGCAGTTTTTGTGTTTTTAATTATAATTGTCAATTTTACCCAAAATAAAATAATTATTTTGTATATTTTTTTAGGAATTAGTGTGGAGTAAGAGGTTTTTTTTCTATGCCAACTAGATATTAATAATCTGCATTTGAAGATGTACTGTTTGGTTACTTATATTTTTATATAGCAGAGAGAAATGTATACAGTAGATACTAGATTTCTGTGCATGAATGATTACATGGAAAGCATTAAAATATGAAAGTAACAACTTGTCTCATTGTCTTTAAAATTAACATAATTCATTACTGTTAAGTAAAGTACTGTTTTTTCTTCAGAAAAATAAAATACATTAATTTTAAAAAAAATGTTTCATTCCACATTATTGCCTCTTTGAAAAAATATTTTATCTTGGAAATATGTTGTTTTACTTGAATCATTTTACAATAAATAATTCCTTCATTATTATTGTCCACAAGAATTTTCCAGAGTTAGGGAATTCCTGTGTAGGATGTGAAAATTCATTCTTTTCAGTCTGCTTTTTTCTTTTCACTATGTTGCATAGAGAAATACGATAAAATTGTGCAGTTGTTTCTTTTTCATGTGTTGAATAACTTTACATCATTTATCAAGAAAGGGACCACATGTTTAATTAGGTTCATGATATGTTTTAGAGTAGGGCTTCCCAACCTCTAGTCCATGGACCAGCACCAGGTAGTGGCATGCCAGAAACCGGACCACACAAACAAGCAATGCCCGATCTGTGGGATGCAGGCAGCACACAAAACCACATGCCCTCCAGTCCACAGCACCAGTCCCTGGCGCTCATAAAGTTGGGGGCTGCTGTTTTAGAGTGCTGTTTTATATGCAGTTAGATCATACCACTCACTTTATGTCAGTATTGGTATATAGACAGAGTTGCTTCCCGTAGTTTCAAACTGGATTCTTTCTCAGTTGAAGAAGACAGGAATGAAACCTGAAGCCTTGGCATTCAAAGCAGAAAGAAATTCATCATACCAAGGGACAAAACAGCAATTGTGGACAATTCTATAGATTTACTCTGTCCTATATCATTTTGTGCTACCCTGACCTCTAGGTACAAGGCATGGCAGGGCTGTGGAGCATTGGGTGGCAGGGGAAAATGGGATTTTATGCTGTACTGGCTGTGATATGAGGCTTGAAGCGGTATTTCTCAGTGGGAGTATGGGGATGAAGTAGAGACCTAGGGGCAGGGGCAGCTAGCTGACTCAACTTCAGCCCCAACCTTACTAAGGAGTGCTGCTGTGCAGAATGGCTAAAAGGACACAGATAAAGGAAGGATAGATGGAGGAATTGAGGTCCTTGTGTGGTCATTAATGCAGGGAGGTTGCCAAAGGCCCAAATTTTGATCATGTATTGCAGTGGCTGCAATTTCGAAGATCAGTTGTAAATCCCTTCATTCAGCACTGCTGCAGCTTAAACAGCCGTTAAATGAATAGTCATAGGTCAAGGATTATCTGTGTGCAATTACTGGATTACCTTGAAGGCTTGGTATAATGTATAATCTCTCTGCAGTTCTGGGCATTGTAAAATGTTTACCCCCCCCCACAATCATGTAACTACATTTTGAGGACATAGCAAATGGGTCACCCTTATAACCACAATTTGTGACTTTTTAATCTACTTTTTTGTCAGTTTCCAGCAAAAACCCAATTTGGAAGAATGGGTTTACTTAGCAACTATGCTGTTTGCTTAACAATCACATGATTCACTTAATGACTGTGGTAGCCACTGAAATCCTATGGATAGTGCTAGATGCTAGCAGCAAACTGCAGCCTTTAGCTATGGGGCCTCTTTTGTTACTGCATGATCTCATCTTCTATCCATTGGATTGGAAAATCCCAGACCTTCCAGGCTTTTAGGTGATCTCATTTACTAACATCACCACTAGTCTTAAGGATTGGTTGGGAGGATGTATCAATGTACTTGTGGGATCTATTCTCCAATCCAGATGCTGCCTTCGTCTTGTAAAAACTCTATAAATGTAATAAACACTGTCCATGCAGTCAGACATCTTGGCACCCTGCACAATGGCTGGTCTTTGAAACCCATCAAATGACCACAATGATTTGCTGAATAGCCACCTTGAAAAATGTCAGAAAAATTCAGTCACTTGGATTCTTTGATTTTATGACTACAACAACTTACAACCAGATTTCAAAAGGCCAGCAGATTGGGGTCATCGTCGGTGGTATTCAGCCGGTTCACATTGGTTCAAGTGAACCGGTAGCAAGGATTTGGCATGGGTTGTCGAACCGGTAGTAAGTTCTGGCTGGACATGCCCCTAATCCAGTCGCCCGGTTGCTGTTGACTCGCTTGCCCCACCTGCCTGATGCTCACCCCTTAAGGTATTTCTTTTTTTCCCCTCCCAACAATCAGCTGTTCATACGATCAGCTGTGCCAGGATTCCCCTAGCTGTCTTACTGCTTCGCCCAGGAGGATTCCCTGAGGCCCAGGAAGGCAAAAATTGGAAGGAGGGGTGCAGTCCAGCGGGGGCCTTCTGGGAGCAAAAACATCCCCCCCCAAGAGGCTTGCCTGAGGCTCAGAAGGCCCCCAAAATGGGGTGTGTGTATGTGCAAAAAAGCCACGCCCACCCAGTCACATAGCCATGCCCACCAAGCCACACCCACAAAACCAGTAGTAAAAAGTTTTGAATCCCACCACTGGTCATCGTCAGTTCTCAAGAGAGAATGTTTTAGAGGCCAAGAGCTATGGTAGAGAAGACATGTCTCTGCCAGCCAACATTCCTTGACTGGCAGAACTGTTGCTTCTAGAAAGACAAGAAGTTAATTCTTTTGAGTTTGCACCTACTGTAGATTAAGAATGTTTACATAATTATTTGCTTTGAGTTCTGAGAATAAATTTGTGTACATTTCAGTAACTGAACTGATCCAAACAGTAGCATATTTGTCTGGTAACTAAACATGCCATAGTTAATTTTTTGTTTGTTCTGTTTCATGTTTTCTTTTGAGATTAGATAAATGGAAACAAGGTTGTCTTATACATATTTATGATAGAATGAAAGGAATAAAAAACATTTTCTATTTTCTGTTAAGGTTGAATTTTCCAGCAAAGTTTGGGGCTTGCGTAGCACTACTCTTACTCGTTTTAGAGACTGGATTTTCATCTTACAATTGCATCATTTGTATTATCTAATACTTGTAAACCACTGATTGAATATACTGGTTTGATTTCCCTAAAATTGTATATAACTTATGCTGTAGAAATTAAATAAATCGATATGTCAAAAAACTTTTGAAATAGAATTTTCAGTAATAAGAAAGCATGAATTGATTCCAGTCTGTTGCAAAATAGAAGTGTGTTTTTGACTAATTGTTGAAGTCTATATACAGTTTTAATATGAGTAATGAATGATCAAATTGTTCATCCCAGAATAAATCAAATAGTATAGTTCAAAATCATACCTTTTAACTTTGAAATGATATACGCCGTAGTTTAGAGCTTCAAAAAAAATGGTATAGTGATACATCAGCATCTTTACTAAAATGTAGTGAATTTTTAAGAAATGGTAAATGCATTGTTAGATCTTATTTTATTCGCCATCTGTCATTCTTTCATTAACATCCTTTAGACATAGTCCTTCCGCAGAAATAGACACCATTACTGACAAAGTTGATATTGTGATTAATAATTTATGGCTCCATTCTTTAAGGATCCCCTTTAATATTTCCAATGTTTTAATATTTTGTGTCATTTTGTAATTTCCAGCATTAACTGCAATAAAATTCAAGCTGAAAATGACACACAGTAAATGCCTTTTAGACTTCACTGCTAGTAGAATTCTATGCATGTCTACTTGGAAATGAGTCCGACTGAGTTCAGTAAACATTTTTCCTAGTAAGGATGATGATCCAGGTGGAAGAATGAAATATGTTACATAAACAATATTTGAGAAAATGCATGTAGTTAACAGGTTCTAATTATATTTGTAGGGAGTAAAAAACTGATGCATCTAATGACACATATTTGATATTAATCTTTTAAAATGTGAAATACACAGTTACATGTGTATGCTTGGTTAGCTACTTTCTGCATTTTATTATCAACTTTTATTACCTATAAATGTATGCAGATGTATGCAGCATATTTTTTGCATTTTTACCAAAATGATTCAATAACTCAAAATTGAGTTTTTGATACTGTATTTTATCTAGATGCCTATTTTAATTGATTGGAATTACCAAAAAGTCATCTGTTTAAAAAATGTTCTAAGCAAAAAAAATATTGTATTTTTTAGGGCAACAAGTGATAATGACGACCGAAGGTGGTTCAGATAGTGAAGTAAAAGAATCAGAGAATCTGAGGACTAACACAGGAAGTGAAAATGCTGGGGATGCACCAGAAAGTCAAGAAGATCAGAAACAAATAGAACAAGGTTCTCCTGTCCTTCCAACTGCAGCTACCCAAAAGAGCCCTAAAAGCTCAGGTGGAAAGGGCATTTCTCGTTTTATACCCCCCTGGCTTAAGAAACAAAAATCATACAGCATATCAGAACCCAAAGATGAAACTAAGAAAAGAGAGCATCTAGCATCAGAAGAAGAGACAGCAGTGGACGAAGGAGAATGTCATCTTTCAGAAGAAGAAGCTCAATCTAAAGGAAAATTAGAGGACATTTCTGAGAATCTTCAAGAAGCTGAAGTGGGTGGTGATAAAGAAGAAAAACATGTTGAGTCACAGGTACATCCTAGACAGAAAAACAAAACAAACTTTAGGAATCACACTTTAGTGACCTTGTATTGTTGTGGCTACTGTTATGTTACATTTTCTTTTGTTAATATAAATTAATACCATTCATTCTGAGGAGTATTTTGATTTGGTAGTGAATCATACTGTTCATTTCTGCCTAACCAAATATTATAATTTTGTTACTTCAGATTCAGCAAAATCTAGCTATTGAAATTTACCTAATTTTTATAAACTAGAATAGAGGTTTTTCTTGTTTGCTGATGTTTGAATAAGAAACTTGGGGATTGTAATGGCTCAGCGATTAAAGACACTGGGAGCCCCGGTTCGAGACCTGAGTGCCTTATTCCATGTACCTTCGGCATATAGTCATGCTGGCCACATGACCCTGGAAATGTCTTCAGATAATGCTGGCTCCCTTGGCTAGGAAAGAGAGATGAGCACTGCCCCCTAAAGTCAGACATGACTGGACAGGGGAAAGCTTTACCTTTAAATAAGAAACAGTAAGACAAGTAATACTGTGTAATGTTGTGGGTCGTTGGGTAGGTTGATGACAGGTCTCCATTGGTTTATGAAGGCTAGTCTGAAAAAGGTCTGTCCTGAAATCCAAGGATTTTGGCATGGAGTGTTTGCAGTATGAGGCGTGCAAAAATCCTGCTTGGATTTCAGAATAGCTCTTTTCCAGCCAACCCCAAGACAAATGGACTCCCTCTTGTTTCTAGCAGCTGGCTGTAAATGCCTCATGCTGCAGATGTTCTTTGCCAAAATTCTCCTTGAATTTTGGGATGGATTTTTTTCAACCATTCCCTAGAAATCAGAGGCTTCTTATCTGAGAACGTTTCTGCTTAAAAACCCTCAAAATTGCTTAATAACTGCAACTGAATATGCTGAGATTTGGGGCACTGAGTGAAGTAGTCATGTGACATCCTGCTTAATGACTGCTTTCAATGACCAAGATTCCAGTTGTGGCAGTTAAGTGAAAACTACCGGTGTTGCCATCAAGTTGGTGTCACTCTTAGAGACCATGTAGGTAAATTTTCTCCAGGATTTGGTTCAGTAAGTAAAATGCTTTTCAGGGTTTTCTCCCTCGAGCTGCGAGGAGCATCCAGAGAGTGGGAGGTGCTTCAGAGTACTCTCTCACAGGCTGAGCTTCAATTGAGGAACGCTCCGCCCCCTCATGTGGCTCCACGCTGCGTTCCCCAGTTTTTGCTCAGCCTCGGAGAGACAGGCTGCTTTTAGATAGGCTCCTTGGCTGATTCAGGTTTTTCGCTGCTCATTCGATCTCTCTCCCAAATCACCCCCCTCTCTTCCTCTGTTGCCCAGGTTCTGGAATTCCTCCAAGAGGGCCTGCTCAAGGGGCTTTCCCCTAACACCCTGAGGCGGCAAGTTGCAGCCCTGGCAACTGTCGTCTCCTGCGATAGTTTCGGCTCCCTTTCCCATCACCTAGGGTCAGGGCCTTTCTCAGAGGTGCCACTAACCTGTGCCCCCCAACTGTTCACAGATACCCTACCTGGGACCTCAATAAGGTCCTTGTCTCGCTCACAAGACACCCGTTTGAGCCTCTTAGGGAGTCCTCCCTTCAATTCTTAACGTTTAAGGTAGTTTTTCTGGTGGCCATCACGTCAGCACGGCAGGTTTCAGAAATCGCGGCCTTATCGATTAGGAGGGACCTTTGTGTGTTCCACTCCGACCGGGTGGTTCTTCGTCCCGACCCCACCTTCCTGCCTAAGGTCAACTCTGCCTTCCACAGGTCGCAGGAACTGGTCTTACCAAACTTTTGTCCTAGACCCTTGAGGGACAGGGAGATTCTCTGGCACACTCTAGATGTTAGGCGGGCCTTGCGCATCTACATCAAGCGCACCCAGCCCCTGAGGAAGTCGGAATCCCTTTTCCTCTCCTTTCAGCCCAGGTCCTTGGGGCTCAAGGTTTCCCCCTCAACCATCAGCCGCTGGATTAGGGCCACTATCTCCAAATGCTACCAATCTCAATCTCTCCTTGCACCCAGTGGAATCACCGCTCATTCCACCAGGAGTGCGGCTACTTCAGCGGCCTGGGCCACACAAGCCCCAATTGCTGATATATGCCGGGCAGCCACCTGGGCTTCCCCGTCTCCCTTCATCAGGCATTACAAGATAAACGTGTATGCCTCAGCGGAGGCCTCGTTTGGCCGTCGAGTCCTACAGAGGGTCATCAGTGACCCAGAGGGGCTTCCGGCCCAGACGGAGTCCCTCCCGTAGGACTGCCAAGTTTTGGTATGTCCCATTCTCTGGATGCTCCGAGCGGCTCGAGAGAGAATGGGCGTTGGTCCTTACCTGATACGTCCCTTCTCGGCGAGCCGCAAGAAGCATCCAGCCCCACCCCTTTTTCTCCGTCTGGTGGGGGAACTTGTTTCAGCCAAGGATCCACTAGTTTAGTAGGACGACTACATAGCCTTTCCTTTTCATCCTCGCAAAAACTGGGGAACGCAGCATGGAGCCATGTGAGGGGGCAGAGCGTTCCTCAATTGAAGCTCAGCCTGTGAGAGAGGACTCTGAAGCACCTCCCACTCTCTGGATGCTCCTCGCGGCTCGCCAAGAAGGGGCGTATCAGGTAAGGACCAACGCCCATTTTCCCCAAACGTAACTTTGGGTACATCTTTAAATTTCAAACCCAGTGAAGTTCATTTCATTTTTCAAATATTATGTTTAACTATGTAAATTTTCAGAAAATCCTCTTCTATAATCAGCACTGTAAAACAGGAAAATAAGGGTTTGGAGTTCAGTATAGCTACTCTCCTATCAGTTTCTTTCTCGTAATGTATTAATATGATTCAGTTTTCCACAACCTTTAATCTGCAAGCCAATTACAACAATGAAAAACATATTCAGGTTGCATCATCCTTGCTTTTTCTCCTTGTAATTCTTTTTGCTCAGCCCTCCCCCTCCCTCCAAAGCCAGTTTTGCCCAGTTCAGGTCTTCCTAATTTATATAATTTATTTTTCAAACGTATGAAAACAGATGTTAAGTAACTTGCTTAGATGATGCAATATGTACGATAAGCAGAAACATTTGTGGCTCCCTTTATTGTAAAGTCTTTTGCATTCATAACCTATTTGTGACTGCTTGGAAGCCTGCAGGTACTTGCTGCTTGAAGCAGAATAGACTAGCTGTATAGATAAGGTTTTTTTATTCTTAAAGAAGGAACTGTATTTACTTGTTTGCATAGAGTATTCAATGATTAGGATTCTGACAAAGATATAGAAATGATGAGGAAAGACAAAATGAAACTAGACTTGTAACTAGATATTATTTTCAAATGAACAAACTTAATTGTGTGTTTCCAGTTGTAATACCTTTGCTTCTGTTTACCCTCCAACAAAAGAAATAATTCTTTTTCTAATAGTTGGGTAAGCCAAGGTCTCAAAATAGCAGACTAACTAAGTGTCTTAGAGATTTGTTCTCTTAAGATTGGTAGTCTAAAGAGACAGTTGCTAGGTTGAACATGTATATGAACCAGTATATGAACATGGAAAGTTACATACTTGTCTCAAGCCACAGTAGCCCTGTTTTCAGTTGAAGCTGTTTCAGAGTTCTCAGTCTGGACAGTATGTGCACTAGTGAGACACATTTGCATTTCAGAATATCTAGACCTAACTGAGCTCTAGAAAGAAGTCACAGCACCATTTTGTCAATATATCTTTAGGTTCTTTGTGGCCAGTGTCCTCTACTTTCATGCAGTAGAATCTCAGAATATCTGTCCTGATTCTATTTTTTTCACTTGCCTGAAGTATGAAAAAAATGTTTTATCATTAGTGAAGCATGCTTGATGCCTCCTGCAAGTTTTTTCTATAGACAATTTGTATTTTCTCTGAGCAAAATGATAGAGGAAACAGATATATGTATATCTTAATGATTAACTGCTATTGTAATTTGAAATGTGCGTGTATGCATTTGATTAAATTTAAATTCTGTAACTATAATATTACTGTATGGTAATATATATTTCCTTGCACAGTCTGATAAAGAAGACAAAGAAATTATTTCTGAAGCTACAGAAAACACTGAAGATCGGAAAAGAGAGACAAAAGAGGTGCAAACAAGTGAAGTCAAAGTAGAAAGAGTGCTTCAAAAAACTCCTAAGAAGATCAGGATAGTACAGGCTAAAGTTGTGCTTTTGGATGGCACAGAATACAGTTGTGACCTTGAGGTAAGCTAGTGAGTTTTATTTATTTTTTTCTCTAAGAGGGAGTAAGTGTAATACTTTTGTAGAAATGAGGACTAAACTATGTAATGTGTTATATGTTAATAATATACAGCATCCCAATGCAAACTAGATTTATACGCTGCTCAAAAAATAAACACAAAAATAAGACATCCTAAATCTGAATGAATGAAATATTCTTATTAAATACTTTGTTCATTACATAGTTGAATGTGCTGACAACAAAATCACACAAAAATTATCAATGGAAATCAAATTTAGCAACCCATGGAGGTCTGGATTTGGAGTTATACTCAAAATTAAAGTGGAAAAAAACACTACAGGCTGATCCAACTTTGATGTAATGTCCTTAAAACAAGTCAAAATGAGGCTCAGTAGTGTGTGTGGCCTCCATGTGCCTGTATGACCTCCCTACAATGCCTGGGCATGCTCCTAATGAGGTGGCGGATGGTCTCCTGAGGGATCTCCTCCCACACCTGGACTAAAGCACCCCCCAACACCAAGACTGTCTGTGGTGCAACGTGGTGTTGGTGGATGGAGCGAGACATGATGTCCCAGATGTGCTCAATTGGATTCAGGTCTGGGGAATGGGCGGGCTAGTCCGTTAGCATCAATGCCTTCGTCTTGCAGGAACTGCTGACACACTCCAGCCACATGAGGTCTATCATTGTCGTGCATTAGGAGGAACCCCAGGGCCAATCGCACCAGGATATGGTCTCAAAAGGGGTCTGAGGATCTCATCTCGGTACCTAATGGCAGTCAGGCTACCTCTGGCAGGCACATGGAGGGCTGTGCGGCCCCCTAAAGGAATGCCACCCCACACTATTACTGACCCACTGCCAAACCGGTCATGTTGGAGGATGTTGCGGGCAGCAGAACATTCTCCACGACGTCTCCAAACCCTGTCACATCTGTCCCATGTGCTCAGTGTGAACCTGCTTTCATCTGTGAAGAGCACAGGGCGCCAGTGGCAAATTTGCCAATCTTGGTGTTCTCTGGCAAATGCCAAACGTCCTGCACGGTGTTGGGCTGTAAGCACAACCCCCACCTGTGGAAGTCAGGCCCTCATACCACCCTCATGGAGTCTGTTTTTGACCGTTTGAGCAGCCACATGCACATCTGTGGCCCGCTGGAGGATATTTGGCAGGACTCTGGCAGTATTCCTCTTGTCCCTCCTTGCACAAAGGTGGAGGTAGCAGTCCTGATGCTGGGTTGTTGCCCTCCTCCAGCCTCTTCCACATCTGATGTACTGGCCTGTCTCCTGGTAGCACCTCCATGCTCTGGACACTATGCTGACAGACATAGCAAACCTTCTTGCCACAGCTCGCATTGATGTGCCATCCTGGATAAGCTGCACTACCTGAGCCACTTGTGTGGGTTGTAGACTCCGTGTCATGCTACCACAATAGTGAAAGCACCGCCAGCATTCAAAAGTGACCAAACCATCAGCCAGAAAGCATAGGAACTGAGAAGTGGTCTTTGGTCACCACCTGCAGAACCACGCCTTTATTGGGAATATCTTGCTAACTGCCTATGCTTTCCACTTGTTGTCTATTCATTTGCACAACAGCATGTGAAATTGATTGTCAGTCAGTGTTGCTACCTAAGTGGACAGTTTGATTTCACAGAAGTGCAATTGACTTGGAGTTACATTGTGTTGTTTAAGTGTTCCCTTTATTTTTTTGAGCAGTGTATAAAATATAAGTACACAGATCTGTATAAAATCATTTCAGTGTTGGGATTTTAATTTTCTGTGTTTTTCCTAATGATCCATAGCATGGATTTTTCTTTTTAATAGTTGTCAACAATGTTAATTTAACCATCTACTAAAACACCCAAAAGCATTTTTACTGGTACTTACAAAGAGTTCAGTCCTCATGTATGAATTTAGGGTTTTTGCCCTAGTGTGCATCACTTTGTTTACTTAAACTGTACTTGTCATTTGGTAAACATTTACCAAATTAAAAAAACCAAATCCTTTAGGATTTTCTTCACAGTCACTTGGTTCTTATGATCCCAGACTTCTTAATATTATCCAGAAGTCAGTATCATTTAACCCATGATAAATACCCCATTTGTCATTTATTCATAAGCCAACATCTTCAAAATCATTGGCTCTAAGAATCTTCTTATGTTCCCATTTAGTCACTCTTTTGTATTTTTATCCAATTAGCTAGCAATCCATAAAAAGCATTTCTTCTAAACCTATGATCACTAAGTTTCAGAACCATTAATGAAGAACTTTGTTAAAGATGTTTTGAAAATCCAAGTATAGAGTAACAGCAAGGTCACCTCCATCAGGTCCTATTGTTTTCTTAGAAAACTCTGAAAAGTTGGTGAATTAGAATTTGTTTATGCTGATTTTTCTTCAACAAAGCTTAGTTTCTATGAACCTATTTATTTTTTATTTGATTACCATTTCTGTCAAGTGGCATAAAGCAGATGTTAAAGTGGCAGGGCTGTAATTTCCTTTCCAGACCTTGTGAGGTATCTTTAAAACCTGGTATTACACCGCTGTCTTCAATTTCTTTGCAAGTGAACCAGTTTGAATGTTAAACTATATACTTTGGGGAAAGATTAACAATTATCTTTGAAATTCAAATGTTTATTATATTGTACAACTGATTAATAATCAGTTCTTTCATTTGAGTTTGACATGCATTTTTGTAAAAGATGCTCATATGTAATGTATAAAACAGCTTTTTAGACATATGGTAGGTATGTACCTGAATTTATTAATTTATTAAAATCAGAATAAAGGTTTATAATGTTTGTTCATCATTTTAGACAATCTTTTCTCTAAAAGATTGCTAATCTGTACTTAGTTCCTTGTGCCTTTCCTTTCCTAGTACATATATACAGAACATTTGCTTTTTTTCAACTCACCTACTAGTATGAATTTCCTGTCCCCAAGTTGTAAAGAAATCTCTTTTCTGCTATATTTATAAAACCTGCTTCACTAATCATCAGTCAAGTCATATTCTTTGTGTTGGGAACATTCACATGTCCAACTTCAAATACTAAAATTGTTGTACATATTAAATCAGCATTTTTTTCTGCCACAGAACCATCTATGGAACCACAGTGGGGAGTATTAATGCTTTTTGGCAGATAAAGTCACTTGGAGTTGGAATTTGACTTGGCAGTCCAAGCCACAAGTTGAGTTGCCCATAGCACAAATTTGTAAAGTCATATGGACTGAATTCAATTTTGTAACACTGAGCACATGGATAAGGTTCTTTAATCTGCTAGTTCAACCACTTGATTGTTAAATTCTGGGCCCTCCTGAGTTATCAGGGTGGCTTGGGAGATGACCAAGGGATAATTCCATGCAGTGTTATTATCGTTTTTGAAGTAGGGTATAATTCCTTCATCCCTGGAACAGTCCCTTCTCAAGAGACCATTACTAAAGCCCTCCATTCAGGGCAACTACCAACAACAAAAATTTCAACAGAAAAAGAACAAGGCAAAATGCACAATTTGCACATTGTATTATTTCTCCTGATATTGGTGCCATGCCAGAGTATGCTCTCGTTGTCATCTGTTCTTATTTACTGGGGAAATTACCCATTTTTGCTATATTAAGGAAAAAGTCAGGATGTGACTGTAACATCTACCTAATGAGCTCCTCAGTTTATATAGCAATGATGAAACTATTGCGAACAAAGTCTGGAAGAACATCAGATAATACAACTGCCTTTTCTAAATGACATTCTTTGATGCCAAAGAAATCTTTACAATGCGGAATAAATAGAATCCTTCTGGGGCTTTTTAAAGGCAAATCCATAACTCAATCAGGCATTTAATGCCAGATCCCAACCAGCAAATTACATTTATTTAAATTTACTTTATGGATCCTTAAGCTTGGAATACCATAAACAAGGTCTGTCTCATTTGTACTCTGCTCTGGCCTGATGAAGCATCCAAGCCAAGACCAAAGATTATGATAACATTTGTGCAAGCCAAAATACCAGACTCAAATGAAGATCTAGAGCTGCACAAATCGGTATTGAAGGCCATATTGCAGTAGAAATTCTGTTTAGAAAAATGGTGCATGCAGTAGGAGATACCCAAAGCTATTCAATGAGCATAAAAGGTATGGTGATGATTAATGTACTCTCTGCAGCACATGGTCTTCAAAAATGGGAGAATGCGAAGGCTCTGAAGCAGGATGAAGTTGAACTCTTAACTTCTCAATGCACAGCTATTGTATTTATCAATACAGTCATGTTTTGCTTTCACTATACATAAAGGACAAGGACAAACTATGGAAAATGTGCTGATTTATTTGAAGAAACCAATATTCCAATATGGTCAGTTATATGTCACTTTAAACCAAGGAAAAAGAAGTGTAAATGTTACAATATTCTTTTAAAAATGGCAGATCAACCACAGATGTTGTGATTAAAATGTTCTTTATTAAAATGAAAAACATCTATATTTGTCTGGCTACACATCTCTCTTCTTTAATAAGATGTTTTCTTTTTAAAGTTTAAAACCAAAGCCATAGAAATCTGCCCATGATCTTTCTGTTTCTGTGTTTACGTAAGGAAATATCTCTGAAAGGAAGATCCCACAGATCATAGGTTCCCTAGTTTCAATTAATAAGGCAGCAGATGCAGCTCAAATGATTGAAATTAGGCCACATTTCAATACTAGAATAACCTTGTAAAATGTTAACATTGACACTTGACATTTATGACTTGTCTGAGAAGTCTATGTAACCTGTTGTGTTTATCATTTTCCCTTTATGGAAATGATGTAGGTGTATTTGTCCAAATTAACATTTGCTATGAAATATTTGAATGTTAAAAAGAAGAGTTGCAGCTAAGTCAGATATATCTATATGTCTGTCTGTCTGTCTGTCTGTCTGTCTGTCTATCTATCTATCTATCTATCTATCTATCTATCTATCTATCTATCTATCTATCTATCTATCTATCTATCTATCTATCTATCTCCAGATGAGCTGTTCAGAGCATCCATTGTTTGGGATGATGCTTCTGTCGCTCGTTTGATAGGCTGGGCTTTAATTGAGAGGATGCTCCTCCTCCTCCACTGGACTCCTCCCTAGCGTCCCCAGTTTTTGCTCAGCCTTCGTGGATATAGGCAGCTTAATTTCCTTTCCCTTGGCCGGAATAACAAAGGCTTCAAAAGGAGTCAACAAAAAGGTTTGCTTTTAAACTCTAAACAACTCCTTTAAGGCTTTTAGTTTCAATGAGTCAAGCAGCTCCCTACGATATATAACTCGAGCCAAGGGAGCCTTCTGTAGCTTCAGATAATGATCTCTCGCCCCCAGGATGATAGGAGGCGATAACACCTCAGCTGCATGGCTAACAACTCACGATCTTTTCAAGCTGAGCTGCTACGATCACAGCTGCCGCTACGATCGCCGCCACCCATGCCCGACGGGAGAGGCTCCATTTTAAAAGGGTCTGAGGCTTTTTTTCTCTCCCCTGGGAACACCGTCTAGGGTGCGGGCATTAGCACTCATCTGCCCCACCGCGCCTTTTTATTCAAGAGCAAACTTCGCAGTATCAACTCCCCACAAGGCGTGGAAGTGTTGCTGAGCCGATTTAACTCATTATGCGCCTAAAGAGCTAACGGCTGGTGCCATTGCAGACTCACTAACCATGCGGTAGTGATCTGCATTTTATTTCTGGAACTGTGAGAGGCTTTTCTTTCCCTAAGTAGGGGTCTCCTTCCTGGAACCCGAGAGAAATCACCTAATACATATGTGTGTGTATGTATAGATAGATGGATGGATGGATAGATGGATGGATAGATAGATAGATATTCAAATATAATTATTCTATTTTGGACCCTTATTCATTAAGGAGGAAACTGTTGGCTTATGCCCTCACAGAATTAAACAGCAGCACCACAGCGAGCACCAAGGCCCGTGTCCGCTTGTGCAGGAAGCTGTCGCAGGCCTACATCTTATTTCAACAATTCCTCCTTTCTAGGCCTATGAGGTGTTCCTAATTTGGCTAATTTGGAAATAATAATATTAATAACAAAATAATAATAACAAGAATAGGAACAAGAATAAGAATTCAGTATTCTTACATAAGATTATACAAAACTGGGGAGCATTGCTTTAGGGTTCCCTGTCCATTGCTGGTTGAGGAAGGGTCTACTCACAACAGTGACCAAAATCTGTCAGTGGCAGATCCCCTAAAGAAGTGGGGCATGTCAAACATTGAAGACATTAAGCCAGACCACTGACCTTCAGGTCTGTTTCGCCCTCAGACCTTTTTCTCTGTTGTTTCAAAAAAAAAAAAACCCAACTATTTCCTGCCTTGATATTCCATTTCCCCTCGGCCCAACAATCGTTACTATAAGGGGAGGGTGTCAGATGATTTAATCTTCTCCCAACCAATAATGTAAGAGGAAGTCATAACTGTCCCACAGAGGTTCTTGGACCTTGTCCAGAAACAAGGGGTCTCTTCAGTGGCGTATACCCCTCTTACAGGATATGATAGCAAATTTTTAATTTGGTTTTCTCATTCTGCTAAATTTTTCATCACCATGATAGTAGATAAAACAAAAATGGCAATTACCATCCTCCTCTGCAATTCCAACGGAAGCAGAAGAGGCTCTCAAATCAAAGGAAATACAGGGTCAAGTTGTCCCCATGTAGGGCATGTTGATCTGATGTGAGGGCCATAAGAGCGGAGTCGGCCTCATCCCCCGTTTTTTTTACTAGATCGTCTCATAGGTTGCTCTGCCATCTGAGGGAGATTATCTCAAATTCCAATATCAGGGCACAAAAGGATGCTGCAAAACTCTATTAAATTATCTGCTCAAGGCAGGGCGTCTCAGGTTACTCCTTGCCTACTGCTATGGCTCAGACATTGGCAAGCAGATATCACACAACTAATGGAAGCTTGCTTCCTCCCCAATATAGGGAGATAATTTGGTTGGTGGTGCCCCTGACGTATCTCTGATAGAGACTAGAAGCAGAAAATAAGTTCCTCTCTTTTCATAGACCCCAAAATAGTCCTTCCCAGCTTTTTGGAGGGTTCCTTCGTTCCCTCTACCAGGGACTTTTTCTCTCCAGACTCCAGGGACTGTCTGGACACATGAATCACCAACAGTCAGATAGTTTCTGGTCTGGAAATAGAATACTGAAGACGAGGGCAGAGCAAAAGAATCTCTTGAGAAACATGAAATATAGGCCTCATGACTGTGCCCCTATTGGTGGAAGGCTCAAGCCTTTCACAGACAGATGGGATGCCTCTACCTCTATTTCCTGGTTAGAGGTATCAGAAGATTAGGCCTGGCTATAGAATTTCCATCCTCTCCCCAGAATCTTTCAATTACTTGCCTTTTCTCTGGGGATCCTGTTAAAGGGAGCATGATGGAGACAGCTATTGTTCATTTATTGGAGATCCAGGCAATCAACCTGTGGTACCAGATCAGCAGGGGCAATTTTAGTTTTAAAATGACTATATTGATCCATAGTTCATAGGAGGCTTAAGATGAGTATACTGAACTCCATATTTCTGAGCTTCAGAAGGGGTGATTTTCTACCCTCCATTGACTTAATGGAGGCCCGTCCCCACATTCCAATTAGATCCTCACATAGCAAAACTCTTCATTTTTGTTATAATACTCAACGTTTTGAATACATTGCACTGTCCTTTGGATTGTCATCTGCCCAAGGTTCTTACGAAGGTTCTGATGGCTCTGGCTGTCCATCTCAGGGGAACACCTGCTAGACGGCAGTGTTATTTATATGATATTTCATTATTATCTTGTTCATATAAACAGGCAAAGGGGAGGCCTTAGCATCGGTCATCACTAGGAGAGACTTGCAGTCCATCTCTCATCACCCACGCATATGCAAGTTTCTTGCACGGGGCTACAATCTTACAGCCTCCTGTAGTGCATTGATATCACACGTGGGACCTCAACAAGGTCCTTACCGCACTCAAGAAAACTCCCTTTGAGCCCATGTAGACCATGTGTCTCCATTTCTAACGTACAAGGTGGTTCTCTTGGTTGCCATTACATCGGCCAGTTACATCTTGGATCTAGTATTGTCAGTTAAACAGGAGCTCTGTATTTTTCACACAGACAAAGTGGTCCTTAGTCCAGATCCATCTTTCACCCATAGATAACTTTGGCTTTCCACAGACCATAGGAACTGATACTCCCGTACATTTGTCTGAAACCGACATAAAATCTGGCACGACAATGCCACAATCTAGATGTAAGGCGAGCTTTCTGCATATATTTCAACCGCACGTTGTGTGTTAGGAAACAAAGGTTCTCTTCGTTTCTTTTCAACCCCCCACCACTGGGTGCAAGACCTCTTCCTCAATGACCAGTAAGTGGCTGAGAGCACAATTCCCAAGTCCCATGAGACACAATCTCTTCCTGTACCCAGGGGCATCACTGCTCAGTTGACCTGGAGCGCTGCGATGTTGACAACATGGGCCACAAGCGCCAATAGCGAAAATTTACAAGGCGACAACATGGGCTTCACTATCGCCTTTTATTTAGAAACTATTAGAATGATGTCTTCGCCTCTACGGAGGCTGCCTTGGACAGGAGAGTGTTACAAAGGGTCCATAGGGACCAAGAAAAGGGGAATCCGAACCAGACGGAAGCCCTCCCGTAGGACACGCCAAGCTTTGGTATGTCCCAAACAATGGATGCTCTGACCAGCTCATCTGGAGAAGGGGCGTTGGTACTTACCTGACACGCCCTTTCTCTGTGAGCTCTGAAGAGCATCCATCCCCACCCTTATTCGTCTGGTGGGATGCTATTCCGGCCAAGTATTAGAAAGGGTGAAGGAGAAGAAATATTTCATCACTTCGACTTCGCCAAAACTGGGGACGCTAGGGAGGAGTCCCGTGGAGGAGGAGGAGCATCCTCTCAATTAAAGCCCAGCCTGTCAAACAAGTGACAGAAGCATCATCCCAAACAATGGATGCTCTTCACAGCTCACAGAGAAAGGGCGTGTCAGGTAAGTTCCAAAGCCCCATCTATCTATCTTATATCGGTATATTAATGCTGTACTTTCTCAGATACGTTTCAGACTATATCCAGCTTCCTCTCTGCCCCTGTTTCCTTCTTATAGATGAATTACTTCCAGTCTTACGAAAGAGGAATAAATGTTAACATTTAATATTTTCATTGCCCTATATTCTTGCTTATTTGCAGTTTAGTAGAACATAGGATATAGTATTTGTTAATAAGTAGAAAATACTAAATCCAGTAATTGCACCTTTTATTTATTGAATTAAAATAGCTAAATATATGTTTGAGATTATGTACAAGCTTTATCATAGTTCATTTTAGTCACCCAATCATATAACTATTTATCAAGTCTAAAGAATGCCATAATGAGACCTAGGCAGCTGACGTATTGTAAAAACTCTTTCCAAAGCAAATAAAATTTTCATCAGAACGTTCTACTCAGGGCATTCTGTTCTAATTAAAATGTTATGACAAGGACATTTAAATATGACTGCATGGATATATTTTATGCACGTCTGAACAACTGAAGTATATTGGGCATGACATAACTGTTTCAAGGATTTTGTAGTATGCTTGATTGAAATGCAAGACTGCACTTGCTATCTTATAAAAAATTAAATGCTCAAGTACCATATGTCTTACAATTTGCCAGTTATTTCCTGGCCATAATAAGCTATATCAGGCATGTTTTTAAACATGAAAGTTGTTCAGTCAATCTTATTTTGTTCCAGCAAAATGCTAAAATAAAATCTTTTATTTATAGTTTAAAACCTATAAAGTCTGTTTAAATTATTCCAAGTATTTTTCTTGTCTCAAACTGTGTTTTCTGTAAAAAGATTTGGCAATCAGGAATATATTGTGTTAGATTTAGAAACATAGCTATAATAACATAAATGAAATAACATACTTGTTTTATTTTCATTTTAAACTTGAGATAGACTAAAGCTATATATAAAACATCCCTTCTGACAGTGTTTTTCACATTGATGTTTTAATACAAAATACCACTGAGAAGCTTCCAGCAGTTAAAATTCAGTTTATGCCATTTTTCTGCTAAACATTGTCATTTTTCTGGTCCACGATACTAGTCCATGATGGCTCATTGGTCCAATTAAAGAGAATTTATTTAAATATTTTCTTAAAAATCAGTTTTTAAATGATAAATTTAAGATCAATATTTTCTCATCATGAGTACATTTCCTTTGGATTGTTCTAACAAACTCTTCAACAATACTAACATTTTTTTATTTGTACCTTTAACAAAATACTGTTAACTAAATACAATCTAAGATTATAATGGTCATATAATGCATGTACGTTATAGAATTTTTGCTCATATAAGAGAATTTTGAATGGTAACCTGCCAAGTAAAATGATGTTTTGAAACCTAAGCTTGAGTAATCATACCAAGTAAAATTGGGTGGCAAATTGGATTTTATAAGTACTGAGAGTCATTTGACAAAATTGTATTTATAGTGAAATGGAAAATACCCAGGGTTTTATTTACTAGAATCTTAAATATTATTTGGAAAGCAAAAATGTAGCATCAGAAGCACAAAATAAGAATACAATATTTAACTGATTATGTACACCATGATTATCTTCTGAACACTGAAGATTTAGTAGCTACTTCAGTAGGAAGCATGATAATAATAACCGTACATGACTTACGTGATTATGTGATGGCTAACTTTATAGCCAAAAATATTTCACTCCTTTCTAAACCTTTTTCAAGTTTTTTTACATAAGAAATAAAATGCATTTCAATTTAATATATTTGGCACATGGATGTCCTTTTTTAAATACAAGTCTAAACTGGAACTTTCTAAATATTTAATCCAATTTAAACCAGGTTATTTAATTTCTTGGATTTATTTGTTACTGCATTTTAAAGTCCTGCTTAAATGATAAATTGAACATGTAAGGCGACAAGTAAAATCTATTGAGCAGTAAATACAAGTTAAAAAACTAGCCTCCTCTAATTGTACCTGAGTATATTATTAGAAATAATTTTGTGTTGCAGGGGGTTTACTTGTATTATTCCTTGCGTTTCAGCTGATGAGATATAAAACTGAATGATCTAGTTAAAATTGTAAATGCTGAATATAAATTGAGCAGTTCAGTTCGGTATGAATGTGCTTTGATTTCTTTTGGACAACAAACAATGCTTTTATTGAGCTTGGTAGTTTTATTGCATACCTTTTCTCCCTTGTCCTTTGTATTTGTACAGTGTTTCTCACAACTACTGTGTAGCACATAGCTCAACAGCATAGATAATCCGTTCAGTTTAAAGCTTTCTGTCTCTGACTGTCAGGCACAATAACTTTAGTGTTGCAAGAGCCTACACATAGGCACTCGAAGGGACTTCTCTGGAATTGCAGTGGCGTCTACTGAAATTTGCGTGATAAGCAATTGCAAAAATGTCTTTCAGTTGCCAGGTCTCTGAAATGTCACATTATAGTTGCATTTTAAAAGCCATAAATAGCCAAATGGGGATGTAGGACTTGCGTGAAAATGAAAGGCACCATACTGCACCTCTTGAATTCTGCCAGTAGCAGACACTATTTCAGTGTTTCGATAAATCTTGAAAAGCCAGAAAGGCGGGTTGTCTATTCTCATTTATTAATTCAAATCAACTACAGTATTTTCAATGCCCTAAATTTTCTCTTTTGGATATTTACACTCAGGGTTATATATGTATCTTGCTGCATTTCATTAATATTAATTAATAAAATTATTATTATTTAATAGTACTAATTATTAATTTATTATTAATACAATTATATACAATATTCAGTGCAGACAAAAAAACAAACTTTTTGAAATGTTATCTGTTTGCTTGTTGTATACTTTTGCTGCCCCAAAGTATTTAAAACAATAATACAACTTTCTCTGACATTTTGTATCATATGGAAATATTATCAATCAAAGCAATTGTTTCTGATAGATTTCTTCTATCACCTATATTCTTTAAAATGTTAAGATTTTATTCTTTTTATTTTCATGTAGTTGGGGGAGTATCTTTTTTGTTCAGGTGACTTGAAAAATATTGGTTCTTTCATGTTTCACTTAGCCACTCTGAATCATTCTAGTAACTTTTATTATCTTCTAATCAATTCAACTTTTATTGAGGTTATATGGTCATGGTTGTGAATGCATCTGAAGGTTATATTTAATGCAAAAAGAAAAGGAAAACTAATGAATGGAAGTAAGATTCTATAAATCACTTAAGTGTTACATTTCTTCACTACAAATCTAACATTAGACAATAGTAGATTGATGGCTAACAGTTGTTTTAAATATTTAAATCAAAATCATTAGACTTTCATAAGTCTAATGTTTAAAACAAAGAGCAAAAATAATGAGGCTTGGGCAACTTACCAAGATATCAGATAATTCAAGGCTGAGTATGTAGCAAAAGTCCCTGAAATGCTGTCTTATGACCATGGAGGCGTGCGGCACTCAGAAATCTGGATTGCAAGTACTTTTCGTACCCTGTTGTAACTTCGAACAGATGATAAATGATAGTTGTAAGTTGAGGACTATCTGTATTTAATAATTAGCAAGTCCTCAGATAACAAACTATATATATTTGATTCCTTTAAAAAAAAGTTTTAAGAGACATTGATGATTCCTAAATATACACTCGTATTTCAGGATTTTAAGAATTACTGCTGAGTTTTCATTTGTCCTACTTAAATTTCAGTTATCCAAATAAATATCTCCCCTCCATTGGTTTTAATTAGCGCTTTCCTATGTGCTGGGGATAGACTATGAAGTATCTATTCACTTTTGATTTATTTTCTGAAATAGCAAATTGAAACCAGTGATAACAAATACAGAGTAGTTTTCTTTGGTATTCGTGTGTTTTAAAATAAAATATATTTCTCATTGTATTATATAAATGTTTCACTAATTTATCCTATTTTTTCCTAGAAAAAAGCAAAAGGACAGGTGTTGTTTGACAAAGTATGTGAACATCTTAACCTACTGGAAAGGGACTATTTTGGCTTGCTATTCCAAGACCATACAGATCAGAAGGTATGTATTAAATGGGTAAACGTGACTTCTAAAAGACTGGGAACTTTTGTAATATATGGAAATTTATTACTAAACATTAAGTCTTTTATAGTCTGGAACCTATCTTTCTGAGCAGAAAAGGGGTAACTATAATGCTATCTCTTGCTGTAATATTTTGAATGAGCAATTTTTCCACAGGTGGGGAGGAGGAGCACACAACCTAGAAACCTTGCATGTGCAGTTTACAGTAGAGTTTGTGCTTCTATGAGAATCTAATACCTGATGATCTGAGGTGGTGATGCAGCTGTAAATACAGATCAAGTTTTGCTCACTTGTCTGCTGCTCACCTCCATCTGGGTGGCCCAGTTCCTAACAAGCCACAGTCCGATACTGATCCATGGCCCGGGGTTTGGGGACCCCTGGACTAGATGCTGTATGGATGTGATCAGCTGAAGGAGAGAATGCTGACTGAAAGCATTTGAACTCTAATTTTCACTTTTGTTTTAAAAATACATTTGCAATAAATAAACATCATCAGTGTTTGAACAATTAATTAGAATGTAACAGTCACTGATAATCTTTTCTTATGGGGTATACTTGCATATAAGATCTGATAGATTAACAAGTTTTAACTTTGGGTGCAGAAAAGAACCAGTTGTTCATTACACAGAAATGTAAAAGATTTAACAAAAGATGAGACATAAGAAATATCCTTCACGTTTTCCGGAAGTATTGGAGTTCTTTTTGGCTAAGTGGTGATTTGTACAATAGACAAGGAGGCAAGGATTGGATCTGTGTAGTTCTAGCCCTGTAATTTATATCATACAGAGGAGTCTTACCCTTACACTATATTCTGTTTAGGAGTCTGCCACGCCATTGCTTTATATGTCAAAAGACTTGATTCCATTTCTCATCAGTTTTTGACTGCAGAAATGATATGATAGAAAAACATTATTATCTCTTTGTTTCCTTAGAAGACAAAGATTGCTTGGTAGGATCTCTTGCTGAGTTTATAGATCTAGTCTTAGGGCCAGTGTTGCTCTCCTATTATTTGTTGGGGGACCTCATTCTAGGCTTCCAGGAAGGCTCAGGAATTTGTAACTGCAATAGTGATCACTTGTAATTTCCACCCCAATATATGTAAATGGTTGTATGCTAGATCTTATGTAAACATAGAATAAAATAGAATGGAATTCTTTATTGGACAAGTGAGATTGGACACACAAGGAATTTATCTTTGGTGCATATTCTCTCAGTGTACATAAAGAAAAAATAAAATTCATCAAGTATCATAAGATACAACACTTAGTGATAGTCATAGTTTACTGTAAAATAAATTGTAAAGATACAGGCAACACTGTTACAGTCATAAATGGGAAGAAATAGGTAATAGGAAAGATGAAAAGAATAATAGTAATGCAGTCTTACTAAGTAGTTTGACAGTGTTGTGGGAATTAGTTGCATACATTGGAGAATTAATAATACCCCAATGTTTGCAATGGTCATATACTAGATCTTGTCTTCATCTAAAAACAGATAATTAACAATCTGGATAAAAAGAGTATTAATTACCTTGAGCCTTTTGCTGTGGTCAGGTGATTTTTTGGTTCAAATAAAATTGACTGTTAACTATGCCCTGCAGTGGGCAAGCAAATTTAATACAATAGACTGCCTCATGTGGATCTAGAGAGATTTCCGAAGACACTTCGGGAATATCTCAACAATTTGGCAGCCAGTTCTGTTGCTTTTATAATGAACGACTGGGAACAGGAAGCTTTAATGAGTTTGCTTCTAAGTAGCCTCTCTTGTTAATTCTGATGGGCTCCTTGGTTTATTAAGGAGCTCCAAGAGAAAAAATGACAGTAAATCTGTCTGAATACAAGTTCAGGTTCAGACCTGCATTGCGATGGTAACAAAAGCATTGATGAGCTGATGCCTGATTGGCTTATTTAGGGTGGCATCCCCCAGTTTGGGAGAGTGTTATCTTCCACTTGGCAGCTTTGACAGTTTTTCACAGTATTTAGCCAACGACATGGTTCAAGTTTGCCAGAGGTTGAACTCTTCCTGTGATTATCTAGAGTCTATCCCAATACCTGGGATAGCATGTTGTCATATTGTCTGGATTTCTTTAAGTTTGTACAGTCTTAGGAGGTAGACGGTATGAGCATTTTACTAGTATACAGAAGACAATAAAAATATTTTTATTTATTTGCGAGAAAAACCTATATCGAAAAAAAGTAACTTATACATGGATAATTAATTGTGAAAACTAGATTTCCCGCTTTGTAAAGGATTAAATGCATTTTATTTTTATTTTAATTGGTGTTCTATGTTTATAGAGATACTGAACTTCAGTACACTTATATGACTACAAGTCTGGAACTGTTGTTTTCATGAATTAGCACAGAAAAAACTATAGAAAATTAATTTATAAGGAGGAAAACAGTAAAAGGCAACCTAATCTTAAAGGAAATTCTATCATGTTATCTGCATATTTGAAGAAGCAATTAAATTATCTTTTATGACCATAAAATCTAATAACAAAATCTTAAGACACTTGAGATCTTTGTTTTATAAAAAACATTTTTATGCCCTTTAACTTGGCTCATGAAAAGACAGTGATTTATGAAGGAGAAAGACTTTATAAACAAACAGCTAGCTCACTAGCAATCCTCAGCTAGAGAGAAAGCCACAGACAGGAAAAATATGAGACATATTTCTTTTCATTGTATAGTCTTCAGTAAAAAAAAACAAATAGCTTGCTTGTATATATAGATAATAATTTTACATTGTCAGTTAATATAGGCAGAGGGAACATCTGTCTCTGAGTTTTCCATCTGGTTTCCAAAGTTATCTCCTTGTTTCTATCTTTGATGTGCATATCCTATCCTGAAGGAAAATCATTTTTCTTGCTCAGCAACTTATCCAAGATAAAAATTGTTTTTTATTCATATCTAGAAAGGAGGGGACAATAAAAAAGCATCAGCACAACACTGCTTTCATCAGTGCAAAAATCTTAAATAAGTAAAAATGATGGAAGTATTAGATCCTGTAGATACCACTGCCTGCATATAAAATTGCCTCGTAGGCCTATGATTTAGTTAAGAACATTTTTCAAAGAATTGTGTCTGTCCCAAAAATTATAGTGAGAGAATTTGAACAAATCAGTTGTGTGAATATTATCGTACTAGTTTCAGGAACATTTTATAATTGTATAGCAAACAGTAATCTCTTACTTTTGCAGAATGAAAGGTAACTATTTTGACTACTCAGAGCCTACCATTGATAAATAGTGAAGTAACATTTGTATATTTTAACCTTTTGTATTTAATAAAGTGAAGTTTATGGAAATTGGACATTTTTAATGAATGAAGAAATTAACATAAAGGAAAGTAAAAAAAATCGATGTAACTCAATTTAAATCGCAATCTCTTTTTGAGAGCCTTCCTGGATTCTTAGATCCTAGTTCAGAGAGAAAACGGCAGTAATGGCAAGAAGACCTTTGAACAAATTTATCTTGTGCGACAGTTGTATCCTTGGCAGGCCATTCTTATAGCACTCATGCCTTAATCACTTCATGCTCAATCCTGTGAAATATTCTATGTGGTGCTTCCCCTGAACTCAGATGCCACAACTGGTTTAGAACGTGGCTACACAAATAGTTATGGGTGTTCCTTTTTGGTCCATGTAACATTTCTACTCTACAAGCTACAGAAGACACCAGCCAGTTTCTGGATGCAGTTCAAGATATTCTGTCTCATTGAGCACTGGATGGCCTAGAACTTGGTTATCTGCAGGGCAGTCTTTCTCTTGTCATCTCTTCCTATTCAATAAAATCTGTAAGGGTTGGCACATTTCACATCCCAATTATAAAGCATTGTGATTTTGTGAGACCTAGGCAATATTTATTTGTTAAATTTATTTGCCACCTCTCTCACTGTGGGGCTACTCCATGCCTTCCCTGTAGCTGTATTATCTTATGAAACATCATTTCCCCATAGTTTCATATGACTCCAGTGCTGTTGAGATTTTTAAAGCCGTGGAAGTGTGACTCTTCCAATAGAGATAGGAGGGGTTCATTGATTTACTCACTGACAGTTTATTGCTTATTGCTAATAATAGTTTTCAGTTGGTGAATTTCCAGGATGTGGAACCACCTATTACTATCAGTTTTTGTATTTTATTACTTCTGTAGCTGTTTAAATCCTAACAAGTAAGCCCAAGCTTTTCAGTGGTTGAGACAGTTTAAGAAATTGATAGATGAAAAATTATCAGAGTATTATATACTGATTTTGAATGAATCAATAAAAGTTACACTATAAAACACACATTAAATATTATATTTTCATTATGTGTCATTTCTTTTTTTTAGAATTGGCTTGATATTTCAAAGGATATCAAGAAGCAAATTCGCAGTAAGTGCTCCGGTCATATCTTTTATTGTCACACTACAGGTAGTCCTTGATATATGACTGTTCATTTAACAATAATCTGGAATTACAATGACCTCAGGAAGGGTGCTTTACAACCTAAAGTATTTCTGGTTGTCACATAATGATGCATCAATAATCCCCATATGATTGTGATCTGGATGCTTGACAACCTGGTCTCACAACTGTTGCGAAGCGCTGCACAATCATGTGATCGCCATTTGCAATCTTTCTTGCTGGATTCCCCCCCAAAATTCTTCTCATCTGTGGGGGCTGGGAGCTGAACTCTTTTGGTAGGGTGCAGAAATGGAGCTGAACAAGTTATCTTCCATCCACTAGACTTGGATTTCAGCTCTTTCTTGTTTCAGGGGGATGACTGAAAGAGCTGCCTGCCAAAGGATTTCGGCTCACCTCTATGAATGGAAGGGAACTAACTCCTTTGGTGGGATGAAAAAATGGGGCTGAAATCCTGACTTTTTCTTTTTGTTTGTTTTTATTGCTTAAATCCTAAAACAGATGGCTCTCTTCTATGCTTTAAGACTGAGATATATAATAAAAATTTCTGAAGTTTACAATGCTGTATTTACTGTATTTATAAATATGTTAAGATTAAAATTGTTAGAAATCTTCTTCAGTGTGCACAGTGTTAAATAATCTAGATCTTTCTAGAATAAAAAGAGTTAGATTAAATATTTATCAGTATATATTGTCTTAGGTTCTGGTAAACTTTCCAAGACATCTGTTAGAAAAGTTCCTAGAAAAATCAGGCTTTTGAAAAGTGAACAGATGCAAATACTTTATCAGTCTGGCACAATACTCCAAAGCTCATTTGGTAAACTGCACAATCTAATCTGGTATTAGGGTGACAATGTCTATTAATCCAATTTTATTTTTCATATAAAGAATGCAAGAATTTTTTCTCCTCCTTTGTAACTCTTGGGATTGGAACATACTGATCAAGTTGCTTGTTACTTTACCTTTAGCTAAACACATTTCTTTCATTTTGGTATATTTTGCGTTTTTTTTATTGTGAGCATTTTGTAGGAGTTCTGAGGCTGCTCACAAGGTGTTATGCAGACAAATAAACAATATGTACAGTGTCCTTTGTTGTCCATGCTTTTTGCCTCCTTTTTGTATATTTATGCATGTGGAAAAATGATGAAAAGGCTTTTGTGCATGTTTATAGTACAATCTCATTATCCACTGTTGTTCATCTGGAACAGAAGCGCTACAAATGGGTGCCACTTGTACAGTCTGTTTTAATTATTGCTTGTATAGCAACTCGGGAGTTTTAATAATTCATTGTTCTGCATCTATATAGTTCATTATCAATAGAGTAATCTTAGACAGATAAAATATTTTAAAGTATTTGCATTATGAGAACAAATATTACTGAAAAACAATGAAACATAAAATTTATAAAAATAAAAAATAGGCATAAAAATATGGACAGGTGGAGGGAAACATGAATGAAATTGGCTTCCTTTAATCATTAGCAATGATTTTCTTCTCTGATAATAAGTCATATTGTGTTTTAGAGATGACCTTCAACTACAGTGACCTCCCATAAAGCTCTTGTAAAAATCCAAGTTATAAGTGAAGAATTTTAGTTTTTTTAACAATTCCTCAAATAATGAATCACCAATAAAAATCAATATTGAAATAGGCTAACAGTCTCAGAATTGGCTCCAGAAGACATCCAATTTATAGAATCTACTTTTTCTATTTCACCTGGCCCTTATGGATTGTCAGGAGATTTTATAAAAAATTTAAAGAGATTTTAATACCTGAATTTTTATTTTTATGCAATACTTTGCGCCAAGGCCTTTTCTAGAGTCTTGGAAGCAGTCTAATATAAATGTGATCCTTAAATTGGGCAAAGATTTCCAGGATTTGGCACCATATAGGTCCATTTCATTTCTTATTATGGACTGTAAACTGTACACCAAACTGTTAGCTAATTAACTGATCATAGGTAAAATTATTCTTATGGATCAATTTGTCTTTGTTTCAAGTTGAAATACATCTATCCCATCAAGAAATTATTAAACATTATGCAATATAGTAAAATTAATCTTCCCTAGCTATTTGTTATTTAGATATATTAAAAGTTTTGATTGTCTGGAAATATAATTTTAATACAAATATTAATTAAATGTAAATGTGTATTAATTAAATATAAATATATATTTATGAACTATCTAAAGTTCAGGTAAGACTTAATAGTTATGATTCAGATTCAATTACAAATTTAAGAGGTACCAGCAATATTGCTCTTTATCGCCTTTATTATCCAACCTAGCCATAGAAGTGTTGGCAATAGCATTTAGATCCAGTAATCAGATTTGTGGGATGAAAATGGGAGGTAAGACATAGCTTTTAAATCTATTTTCAGATTATATGATTTTGATTCTCCCAAACACTTCTTACTCAACCCGCTATACTAAGTAGGAGTTAAAGGAATTTGCAGAGGTACCAGGACAAGATGTTAATTTTCATAAATCACATCTGATACTGTTTCATACACTCCCAAAAATTCAAAAGGAAATTTTCATACTTTTAATTATTCCAAGTATATAAATATCTTAAAAATATTTAGAATTTACTATTACTAAAATATCAGTAATATATATATAGCTATATATCTATTGATATAAAACTATATATAGTACCAGCATGCAAGAAATTAAGAAAATAGAAATTGGGCTTCAAAATATTTCAGTGTTTTAGATGAATTGCAGCAGTAAAGATGAAGATCCCGCATGGCTTAACTTTTTACTTCAATGTGTTACAGTGGTAATTCCAGTACAGGCTTTAAGACATTGGTGTGCGGGTGGAGGGGGGAAGAATGCTTTTATGCAAAATAATTGAGAGTAAATACAAGGATTCTATACAGACCTCAGACACATGGAGATGCATTAATCTCAAATGGTATGGGCAAAACAATTTAAAATCTGGCATATTAGTAATTACACAATATAAATAAAAGAGTTTCTTACAAAAGAGTTTCTCTCCCCATCCTTAGTGTCTACATTTTTTTCCTAGTTGTGGATTAAAATAATGTTTACTTTGAATGTTTTCATTTTTTTCTCCCATGTATTCTCTGGGGAATGTGTTAAATGTAGATTTGCCATGGCAGTTCACCTTTAATGTGAAGTTTTACCCACCTGACCCTTCACAATTGACAGAAGAAATCACCAGGTATGCTATTAAGCATTATTGAGTAGAAATCCTACATTAATTAGGGTCTCTTGGAAAATCTGTAAAATATTACATTTCATAAGCCTAAAGAAAATGACCAAATTCAAAAAAAGTTATTAGCTGCTATTACTTTCCTGTATGTTTGATTTGTAGTATTTTTCATAAATCTAGTATAGAAATGTATATACAAATAATTAACTGCAGATAAATGTAATTTAAGAAAAATTAATCATTTAATGGCAATGTTTTTACTGAAAACAGAAGAATAAGTTAAAGCAGAAAAGCAACAATATTGAATCCACTGCAGATATTCAAAACATAGTTCATAACCTAGGCAAATCAGGAGGAAACACTATTGTAACTCTGACATTTCTATGGTTGTGGTTAAAGATTATGTGTGTGTGTGTTTTTGAAGTATACTACTTAAAAACTAGTAGTCAGAATAATTGCACTAAGACTTCACTGATAGTATAATTTCCAGCTTAATATGAGAAATAGGATATATTCAGGGTTTTTTGCAGTTATTAATAAATAAATAAGTTATTAATAATAAATAATTTCTGTGTTTGCAGATTGCTTTTGATGTAGATTTTTAAAGTGTTAAAATAGAGAAAAATATTAAGCTTTTGTGGGGAAAATAAAAGGAAGGAGTATCATGAATGTTCGCTAACTTGAGTTACATATAAAGTAATAAAGGGAATAGGCTAAAAAGGAAACAAACAAATAACATTGGTCAGACAATTATCATTGCTCTTTTTCCTAGGTACTTCCTTTGTTTGCAGCTTCGTGAGGATATTGCTTCTGGACGTCTACCATGCTCTTTTGTGACCCATGCTCTGCTTGGTTCATATATTTTACAAGCTGAACTAGGTGACTTTGATCCCGAGGAACATGATAGTGGTTACATACAGGAATTCCAGTTTGCACCTAACCAGACAAAAGAGTTGGAGGATAAAGTAGTAGAATTACACAAGACACACAGGTGCGTCATATTCCAAGTAATTGATTTGTATGCATTTTTGTTTGCTTGTGGCAAATAATGCTCATGCAATTAAAAACAAAATATATAGCCCTAGGCTGTAGTCAGGCATTATGTAATATAACTCTGCCACTCCCTTATAAATAGGTAAATTAATCAAGAGATTGTTATTAATAGCATACAAATAAATAAGGAGAGAAAGGAAAAAATAATGAAAATAATAAACTTCAATCATTCACTACAAGGGGAGAAAAGGAAATGAATGTTAGAATAAAGTTTTGGGAGAAAGATCCCATAATATTTCCCAGAGGGCAAGGTGCAATTAAGAACCAGTAGCAACAAAGTTTTAATTTGCAGGATACAAATAAGCATAACAGTATAACATATGGAAAAAAGTTCATAGGTACACAGGAACTTAAAAATGCAAGATATTTCTCAGCTTCCATATGGTTATGAAATTGTTTCTGAGTATTATTTGGAAATTTTAAAACAAAGATGACTAGAAACTAGGGATCTCCCCCCCACTTCTTGATTACATCAAAGAAGCTGCAAAAAAGATGTTCAACAATGCAGGGAGTATTGTTTGAGTCAAACATCTTTATTACTTCATTAGGATTTTCATAAAAGCAGTAGCCCTGGCTACTCTTCATTTTGAGAGATAATAAAGTTTGAATCCCTCAAGAGCAAGTTCGGTCTTTTCTTACTCAAATAGTAGATGTTCGAAAAACACCAGAGCATTTCCCTTTATTGGTAACCAACATCAGATTTTGATGTAACACTCCAGTATGTTTTGATAGTTTTTACAAATGCAGAGTGGAAGTGATTATATTTGAAAATGGACTCACCTTCACCATGAATGATACATTGTTTGAGATGTTTAAAATGGATGGTATTCAAAGCAGTGCTATTCCCTGCAAAACTGGCCATATCTTGAGACAAAATACTGGCTTAGATAGACCATGGTCTGGATAGCAAGGCCTATGTTTTTATATACTAATAAGAACACAGCATAACATAACATTGGTTTTTTATGTTTCTTTTCTAAATATTTGCAGGGGTTTGACTCCAGCACAGGCAGATTCCCAATTCATAGAAAATGCCAAGCGACTATCCATGTATGGAGTGGATTTACACCATGTTAAGGTATTAGTCAACATTTTTATAGAAAATGAACTTTTATGTAGAAAATGTAGATTCATGTACTTAAAATATTGTATATTGTACAATATACATGGCATTGTTGTTTGTGAGGAAAGGAAGAGAGTGTTGCTGCTGGTGCCAAATCAGTCTGAAGGGAGATTAGAATACAGGAAGTAAATATGTGATTAGAATATGGGAAGTAGAATTCCTGGCAGATGTATGAATCAATCCATCCTGTATCAGAGATGTAGTCCTTGATATTCTCTTGCTTGAAAGACAGGGATATTTGGAGAATAATTTGAAATCTATAATAGATATTTTAAACTTTTTTATTGCACATATGTCATTTCATGCTCGTTTAGGCTTGTTTTAATCAAGAGCTGTATCTTCTGAACAGCATTCTCTTGTCGCATTCCCCCTTACACATTCTCTCAGCCAACATACACAAGCAAATGCAGAATTGCTGCTTTTTCCATGATCCATACTATTGGGGGAAAGCACCTTTCCCCAGTGCTGCTGCTGCTGTAGTAGGTGGTAAGTGGAATGAGAGAAGTGATATTGTTTGCACATAACACCATTTATAGTCCCAGGTTTTGTAAATCGGCCGTGTAAATAGTAAATGTACTATTACAGGTTTTGGAATGTTGAGATCAGGTAGGGGACTCCAATATTTTAATCTTTTTTTTTTTCTAGCTGATTTGCTGGAGAAAGTTCTATTGAATCAAAGCCTTCTGCAGAAAGTCATTGCAAATCTTGGAGTAGCAAAACACTATTTCATCCTCTCCTTACCCAACAAAAAAAACAAATTGCCAGTCTAAGTATCCAGAACTTTTATTAGCCCATTGGCATTTGAAAAACAGAAAATCTGAACACTTGCCCTAAAGGGATATTTGTGAAGCTGCCAAGCTGTTATTCACCCAGTATATTTAAAGGACTATTGTTAACTGTATTAGTGAAAGACTATCATGCTGGCAGTTTCACAACTAGGAACTTTTTTTTATTGTTATCAGCATTTTGCTGCAGTTAGTACAATGGTGGAAATTGGGAAATAGTGAACGCTCTAAAATGGGATTGGGATGAATGAAAATTCCACAGAACAAATATTGTTCACAACTTTTAGCAAATAGGAGTGTTGTGTATATGTTTGCTTTTCCCCTCGAAATTACATCTATAAAATACTTTATTATAACATATTTATTGTAAAAAAACTTGGGTTCTCCCATGTTTTCGTTTTAAAGGATGGGTTTCCTCTACTAATACTTGCCAAATATTTGGATAGTTAATGACTTGAAATATTAAATATTAAAATGAAATTGAAATATTAAGTACAATATTGCATGCTACAAAATTGAATGGATTAAACAATATATTGCTGATTATTGATCATTAAAGCTTTTTAAAAATGTGTTTTGTTTCCATTCATATGATGGATGTCTATCTTCTGTGTACTGTTTTGATATTCAGTTCGTATATGTAACTTTATATAACAAGGCAATGACTTTTATAATTTTACAATATTTCCTTCATTATCAACTGCCTGTCTGTCCACTTCTGAAGTATTTTCTTAGATTCAGTATTGTTGCTCAGCTAAATTTCCATGTCTTCTCTACTCCTGCTACCTTATTATCTGCCTGCCTATGTATATTCCTACTGTAATGAGGTTGAAATCGTTTTCATTCTTAATTTGATAGGATTCTGAAGGTGTGGACATCATGTTGGGGGTTTGTGCCAATGGGCTACTCATTTACAAAGACAGACTTCGAATAAATCGTTTTGCATGGCCCAAAATTTTGAAGATTTCTTACAAACGGAGTAACTTCTATATTAAAATCAGACCAACTGAAGTAAGTACATGGATATCATAATTTACATGTCAGAAATTGGATGAATATATGTCAGCTAATTCAATAGTTCATAGTGTGATATGTGTCTGCCTGGTAAAGTGTTTTTTCTTTAAAAAAAAACACCCCATACTAGATCTGTTGAAGAGCCTCAGTGCAAAGCAGCCATAGCTACCCAAAGGCTTCTTTTAGCTGGTGCATGGCCTTCCTGAGATGTTCTCAATATTGAATATGTCTAAAAACATATTCTCCGTGGCTTTGCTATTTCTCCAGCACTTTGTTTTTTGTTGCTTTATATTTCAGAATCATACACCAGATTAGATCCATAAGTAATGAACAGTAAGGCATATTTTAAAGCATTTGGTGCTCACTAATAATTCATAGGCAATTTAAAAGATTCCAAATGCCATTAAAAAAATTGTCCTACAAATGAATTAGTATGGAATCTAATCAATTGTAGACTTGCTTTTTGACACTTACCAGATGTGTACGATATGCAGCTCATTAGTACAAAGCTTAATTATTCAAAAATGAATGCATGTTTTTGCCTGAACATTAACTATAATAGGAAATAGATAGAGATACTATCATTTTCATTCTTAATTCAGACCAGTTCCTACTTTGCAGCAATTTTGTCTTGTTTAGAAATAGCTTTTCTGTATGTTAAATGTTATGGAAAAGACTTCCAAGAAAGTGTTTAGTCAGTCATCTGTATTTACATTATGTTTGAATTGTAGCCTCTGAGTAAGGCATTTGAGCCTCTGGTTGAGAGTTGTTAATGAAATTGCATTTTAAGAGATGATGGTGACAATGATGGTGATGGTGATGATTTTATATTTAACTCAAGGCAGTGAACATACCCAATACTCCTGCCTCTTTCCCCCAGAACAACAACTATGTGAGGTGGATTGGACTAAAAGAGGGTGACTGGCCCAAAGTCACCTGGCCTGGAACTCTTCTGGTTTCTAGGCCAGGATCTTATCCACTGGACCAGGTGACTGAAAATGATTACATTAAGTTTAAGAGTAAATGAAATCAAATGCTAACAAAAATTAAGCCCCACTGATTTAGTATGACCTACTGTCTGGTAGACACTCATATTGTCTGTACAATTGGAGCTTTAATCTTTATGTTTTTAAAAATAAAAATTAGTTTGCATATGAAGCTCAATAAAAATGAACATATTTTTGCAACATTTATAAAGGAAATTTCATTTATGAAATGGAAAAACGATGTATGAAAAGTTGTCAGTAGGATCCTGGGAACCACCCAGTAAAGACCAGCCAGCAAAACTTATTTATAAACACTAGGGAGGGGTATTCTTTATTTTCCTTAACTATTAGTGTCAGGAATTGAAGGCAGTAATGAAAATGAATCATAATAAGAAATATAATATTGAAAAAGAAGTCCAAACAGTTAACTAGCCCAGATAGTTTTAAAAAATTGTATTAATCTGATGATATTATTTTTTTTCAGCTGGAACAGTTTGAGAGTACTATTGGCTTTAAGCTGTCAAATCATAGGGCTGCAAAACGATTATGGAAGGTTTGTGTGGAGCATCATACTTTTTATAGGTAAAACTTACATTTTTAATTAGTGGGTTATGGGATTTCCATGGCTTTTATGTTGTTGAGGAAAAGTTTTAAATATAAAAAGCCTCCTGAGCTGTTCATAAAAGAGCTTCCTTTTAAAAATATAACAAAACAAAAAGCCTTTAGGTTTTTTCCTCAAGCTATATACTAGATTTTTCTCCTAAAATATTGTTATGCTACAATAAATGATAAGTTGATTATTTCTTTAGTAATCTCTAATATGATACAGTGGGCTTCATTATGGTTTTGCAAAATGTTTACGCTAGGCAATCCTGTAACATATTGATAGATATCTAGGGCATCTACCAGTGTCAATAGTAAAAACAGACAATAAATAGAATGAAAGGATTCTGATAAAAATATATTTTTGTTTTGAATCCTAATATTCTCCCATCTTTAAGGTGCATTTCTTCAACACTTTTTGCCTTCATTATAGTAGATTTTTTTTTGTTCCCTTTGATAAAAGTGTAGGCTGCAATAACTTAGCTATGGTAATATAGAATATTTTGTTAGAGGAGAATTTACCAGAGAAAGAATTTTGAGTGAAAACAACATTGCCTTATTATTCCAGTTTTCCCTGCAGACAGAAAGTGCTGCTACTGTTCATTGGCTTCTTGACCTGCAAACTATATCTACTTTTTGCTTTCCAGTGAAAGCTTCAGCAGACAATTTATTGGACTCAAGAACTAGATTTATCCCAGGCTTCTTTTTCCTTGTACTGGGAATTCAATTTTATCTGCTATTTGTTCTTCTTACCAAAACTGCTAGTTTCTCCAATTTACTTTTATTTTTAATTAATAATGAAATATATATTGGATAAATATGCATATGCCCTCTATAGTCTGTTTGAAATTTAAATCATTGGGGTTTGATTATACACTTTATGGAAGACTACCTTTATATATGAGTAAGAACTTCCTAGCACAAAATGCAACACATGTTTGTAGGAGCTAAGTGATCATGTTAAGCTTATTTGCTACATCTGTTCTAGCGGAGTTAGGTTGCTTTCATTCTAATTTAAGGAGCTAGTTTTAGCCTCTTAAACCTTAAGTGGTTTAAGACAAGGTTATCTGAAAGAGCATGTCTATTGGTATCAAACTGCCCAGCATATGGGGCTCTGTTTTCATTCATTCCTGAAAATGATTTCACTGGGGAGGAAAATTGAATGGTGCTGGGTGATTGCAACTCACAGCTGTAAAAATAAAACAAATTAAAATAAAACTCAATATCTGCGTTTGTGCATTTTGTTGATTAGAGTCTCATGAGAGTTATATTTAAAAACCTGCTCAGGGTGGCAGAAAATACTGGGACTTTGAAAGCATTGATGCTAAAGACTTTTTGGTTCAATCTAGATTCAAATCATAATCCAGAAACCAATAAAATTTTATTAGAGATGGAAGACAGGAAAAAAAAAACTTCTAATAGTAGGAAAAAGGAGAGTGAACTGCACAAAATGCAGAAAACGTATTATCATGTATTAATATCTTCTGGCATCACCATCTTAATTTTAGCATTGAGAGTCTTGAAATTTGTCAGGAAAAATGTTCTAGAATGATTTTCTTCCATTTGGAAACATTTTGTAATCTTTTATTGGAAAGAAGCAAGGCTTTACAAGGAATGACTTGGTATGGAGAAGAAGTTGATGCTCTATATGAAGCTTTAGCTGATCTAATGGATCCTAAATCATTTATTTTGCATTCTGTTTGTTATCAGGTAGTTCTTACACCTGCTATATTATATTTACATATTACTTAAATTCTAGATTGCAAATATGTTCTCCTGAGATTGCATACTTTATTCCAGAATTGCCCATTTTGTGCCTGAGTCCACATTTTTAATAGTATAAAAGATCTTTAGGATTATATTAATGCTAAAGGTTACATTAATGCTAATTGCTTTCCAGATAACACATAAAGAAATGTTTGTAACAGGAGTCTTACTGCCACAACATATTAAGGCAGAAATTTTGATTTTCCAATTATAGATGCTGTTGAATTACAACTTTTATCATACCATATATTTAGCTGGCAGGGGCTGCTGAGAGTTTTATTTCAGAACCTGAAAATTTTAATTTCATAGCCCTAAATAAACTTTTTTGGTCCTAGTTGATGTAAAAATTACTTTCCATGAAGCAATGATTAGCAAGCTATAATGGATAAGGGTGCTGATGGGATCAGGAATATCAATGGAATGTCCTAGGAAGAGCTACTCTCACTTGTGGAGGTGTCAGACACTTATCTATAAAGCCACTAACAATTGTGTCTGATTCAATTGTACCAATTTAATTCTGAAGGACCAAATTACACTTTGATTTAGCTTAAAGCCTGCATTAAGAAAAATGTGTTCTAAAATCAAAGAGAAACAAAAAATTGTAGGTGTAACACTGCACCAGTGTTACAGTCAGTTTTGGAGCCTGGTATGCATTTTTTTAAATGTACACACACCAGCACAATCTTGGAAGCTGTTAACTTTTTAATAAAATAACTGCATAGTGTGTATCCTATCTTAAGCTATATATGCAACAGAAGTGCTAATGAAAGCTTTAGTATCTAGTGATTATGGTCATCCAATGAAACAGGAACTACTCTTAATTTCCACTCCATGCAGATTTTTATGCCTGCTTTCTGTGACACCTGTGAGATTTCAAGGATTTTTTTTCTGTGATGGCCCAATCATTTTCTAATGACCTTTCCTGCAAGCAATACTCAGTCTTTTCTTTAAAGTATTAGTTATCTTCAGCTAAATGTAATTTTTTTTTGCTGAACAGTGTTCTTCATTGGTTAATGAATTGCAAATTAATGTCTTTATAATTTCTAGTTTTCCTATAGTGATATATTTTTTATTTTTTGGTCACATTTTCACATTGAACATCTTGTATAAAGAAACACCCAAGCATTTTTCATTCTTACTCTGAATAGAGATAAAAGCATATTTCTAATAGTGCCAATTGTTCTAAGTCTTCTACTATTTTATATTGCCTTCTTACAACTGATGCCATTATGCAGAAAATCTTAAGAAGTTCAAATTTTGATTTAATACAGGTGAAACTTGAAAAATTAGAATATTGTGCAAAAGTTCATTTATTTCAGTAATGCAACTTAAAAGGTGAACCTGATATATGAGATAGACTCATTACCCGCAAAGCAAGATAGTTCAAGCTGTGATTTGTCATAATTGTGATGATTATGGCTTACAGCTCATGAAAACCCCAAATCCACAATCTCAAAAAATTAGAATATTACATGCAATCAATAAAAATGAGGATTGTACACAGAACATCGGACCTCTGAAAAGTATAAGCATGCATATGTATTCAGTACTTGGTTTGGGCCCCTTTTGCAGCAATTACTACCTCAATGCAGCGTGGCATGGAAGCTATCAGCCTGTGGCACTGCTGAGGTGTTATGGAAGACCAGGATGCTTCAATAGCGGCCTTCAGCTCTTCTGCATTGTTCGATCTCATGTCTCTCATCTTTCTCTTGGCAATGCCCCATAGATTATGAGGTTCAGGTCAGGTGAGTTTGCTGGCCAATCAAGCACAGTAATCCCACGGTCATTGAACCAGGTTTTGGTGCTTTTGGCAGTGTAGGCAGGTGCCAAGTCCTGATGGAAAATGAAGTCAGTATCCCCATAAAGCTCATCTGTGGAAGGAAGCATGCTCCAAAATCTCCTGGTAGATGGCTGCATTGACCCTGGACTTTATGAAGCACAGTGGACCAACACCAGCAGATGACACGGCTCCCCAAATCAACACAGACTGTGGAAACTTCACACTGGACTTCAAGCATCTTGCAGTGTGTGCCTTTCCATTCTTCCTCCAGACTCTGGGTCCTTGGTTTCCAAATGCGATGCAAAAGTTGCTCTCATCAGAAAAGAGGACTTTGGACCACGGAGCAACAGACCAGTTCTGGTTTTCTTTAGCCCAGGTAAGACTCTTCTGATGTTGTTTGTTGTTCAGAAGCAGCTTGACAAGAGGAATACGACATTTGAAGCCCATGTCCAGGATCCGTCTGTGTGTGGTGGCTCTTGATGCACCGACTCCAGCCTCAGTCCACTCCTTGTGAAAGTCCCCAACACTTTTGAATGGCCTTTTCCTGACAATCCTCTCCAGGCTGTGGTCATCCCTGCTGCTTGTGCACCTTTTTCTTCCACACTTTTCCCTTCCACATAACTTTCTATTAATGTGCTCTGATACAGCACTTTGGGAACATCCAACTTCTTTTGCAATTACCTTTTGAGGCTTTCCCTCCCCATGGAGGGTGTCAATGATGGTTTTCTGCACAACTATCAGGTCAGCAGTCTTTCCCAGGATTGTGATTCCCACTGAACCAGACTGAGAGACCATTTAAAGGCTTTGCAGGTGTTATAGCTGAATTAGCTGATTAGAGTAGGACACTTTGAGCCTAGAATATTGAACCTTTTCTCAATATTCTAATTTTCTGTGATTGTGGATTTGGGGTTTTCATGAGCTGTAAGCCATAATCATCTCAATTATTCCACATCACAACTTGAACTATCTTGCTTTGTGTGTAATGAGTCTATCTCATATATTAGGTTCATCTTTTAAGTTGCATTACTAAAATAAATTAACTTTTGCACAATATTCAAATTTTTTGAGTTTCACCTGTAGTGTTAAATTCATAATCCCTTTTAGAAAAAAATAAAACTAGAAAATGATCTACTAGGCCATTGCTATGACTTCAGTAAACATTTGGAAGATAAAATCACTCATATTAACTTGGAATTGGACACCAGCTGGGATAACAAGTTTATTTCTGGAATTATTTAGATTGTTTTCAGCATATGACTGCTAATAAAATAAGGCAGTCTCATCTGCATTGTTAGCTTTGCTATCTGTTAATTAGTTCCTTGCTCTACCTGGTTGGTGAAAGCAGGAACTGAATATAGGTAGTGGTATATGCCCTCCATTTTGAAAGAGGTGATGGTAATAACTGTTCTCCTTGAGTAATCATCATCCAGTCCAACCATTTTATAAAACTTGACAATTGTTAATTACAATTTTGGATTGCCCTGGACGAAATAGGTTATCTGGGTTCTATTTAGTTACAAATTACACCTAAGTAGAGCCTCAAAACAGCACTAGTTGCTCTTTTTGATATTTGGCAGAATGAGGAAAGAGGCAGTACAATTATCTTGATCTTCCTTGACCTCCGGGTGGCCTTTAGTGCCATGGACCCTGTTGACCTTTTGTACCACAGCCAGGGCTGAAAGTCAGGGTGAAGCTTTTGTGATTAACCTGCTTCCTGAGAAGCTGGTTCTACTCAGTAGTTGATGGGGAGTGGAGGAGAGATTGCATCCTCAGTCACCGTGTATGGGATACTATGTGTTATTTATTTATTTAGTTTTTCATTTATTTATTGGAGTTTGTGTTACTGTACATCTCTAATAATGTGGTTCACGTAGAACAGTAACAACAAAACAGTATTCAATTTGTATAGCCTCTTATCAACTCCTTAAATTGTGCATCGGGTTTGATTGGGGTAGTGCACCACATCCAACTTCAAAAATGGTAAGTTCCTGGAACCTAAGGGCCCAAAAGCCACTCAGTCTTGCTAGGGTTGAGCTAAAGTTTGTTCCCAATCCAAATTCCCACAATCCCAGGGTTATAATGTGTGCCAGTTGTCGCCTTTATTGAATCAAGACATTTTATTCACAGTTACTCATGCCTGTGTCACTTCACAGCAGAGGATTACTGCAATGCGTTTTCATGGGATTACCTCTAAAGATCATCCTTGAAGTTTCAGCTAGTGTAATTATGTCTGTTCTAAGGTTTACCCATATAATACTATTATTGCTGCCAGTTAAGGTGCTGGTTGTCACCTTTAAATCTTAAATGGTTCAGGGCTGGGATACCCCTGTGGCTACCTTCTCTGAATTGAATATGATTGTTTAGTGTAAGGTGGGAGTGTGGACATCTTGATATTTCTACCATAGAAGGAGTGCCATCTTCAGTAAGTTATTCTTGGGAATAACTTACTCCCAAGATATTTGAATGAAACCATCCTTATTACATTAATGGGGAGCCATAACAAAATGTTTCCTCAAAAATGCATTTTTAGACTAGTAAAATCATGTTGTGTGCAAATGGTGGCCATTAGATTAATTACAATCGTATTATTGATTTTATAATCTTCACAGTCTTTCACTATGAAGCAGCATGTAAATTATAATAATTATGATTAAGACAACTTTCGTCTTCATGAGCTCCATGAATACTGTACCACCACATAAAAACAATCTCTGAGGAGAGGAAAATAAAAAAATACGGTTTTGTTACTGGCATTTAATTCATTTAAATTCAAATATTTTATGCAGGTGTCTTTGAAATAAATAGTCATTCATATTATGACTTCCAACAAATGATGTATATTCATGGTAGCTTCTGAGGAGCTGGCATGCAAAATAATGCAGCAGTTCCAACTGTCATAAATGTAAACAGCTTAGTCCAAAAGTGTCAACTTCCTTCATGTTAGGGTTAGTTTGCCTCTTATTTTTTTCTTTCATTTGATTACCTTTTATACGTTTAAATACAGACCTTCTAAAACTTACTTCCTCTGTAATACTAAAATAGCCTTGTATTGTACTTAAGCCCTAGTATTCTTTCTAGGAATTAAAAATTTAAACATAGAAAAATAGGGAATGTGGTAGAAGAGAAAATGTATGAACACTCTTATCTATTCACTAAAATATGAAGACTGCCATTGGAAAATATTTTTGTCTCTGTTTTAAAATCCTCTAGTATGCTAGCTGGGAGCTGAATTCCACATATCTTAAAATTGCCAAATTTGAAAAATACTGCTCTAGCACAAGGTTTCTGAAATTATGTCGCATATAACTCTAGACTTCCACAAAAACTTGATAGGTCTATTGGAAACTTAAGGGGGGGGGATTCACTCATATGCTGCCAGTTTTTTTTCACTATAGCTTTGTCTTGATCTGGGCTTCCATTATTTTCCTTTCATTATTTTCCTTTCCTTTCATTCCATGGCTTAAAAGCATTTGAAATCTTGCTCTAGCAGATTAATTACAATTTTTGGCAGGAACTTTATAATAAAATGTCATCCTTCTTATCATAAAAAAGTAAAATATGAGGTAGTCTTTGTACGTACATACAGTCTGTTACATATGACAAAAGCAATACTGAAGAGAATATTTTCAGAAATGTACAGAGTGTTTTATAATTCCTAAAAATAAGTTGATATAATTTATTAAAGAAAAAAGGAAGTACTGTGTTTAGTGACTATCATTTTACAGTCTGGAAATGACCTTGTTCACTTTTTCATGGTTGCAGGCTTGTATCACCAGAACAGCCCCCAAAAGCCAAATTTCTCACACTGGGCTCCAAGTTCCGCTATAGTGGACGTACCCAAGCACAAACACGCCAGGCTAGCAATCTCATAGATAGACCTGCCCCACACTTTGAACGGACCTCAAGCAAACGAATTTCCAGGAGTCTTGATGGTGGTAAGAGCTGCATAGAAACTGTAGTGATTTTCTTATTTATTACTTATAAAAGAATCTTATACATTGGAATAGTGTAACCCTGTTTGTCCTTTAACTTTCATGTAATAAGTACATTTTTCATAGGTCTTGCCAAACCTGTTTTTTAAGAGAGAAATCCTGCTGAACTTGTTCCTTAAGAAATGCTACTTTTTTCAGTATATAATGGATTGGATTGGATTAAAAATGTATTAAAGAACTGTTCCATAGAAGTTGCTGCTGGTTCCTCTTGCAGAACTGTAGATGTCAAACTATTTGTCTATAGCTTATTTATAGCTAAGTACCTCATCCAAATTCAAAAAGGTGACCAATTCAAAATTAATTAGAGAATATGGCCCAGATTAACTGATCTTTATTCTGTGTATGGATTGACTAAACATACCATAGGCAGTAGTTTAGAAGTTGCTATTTGAGTGAGGAGTATTAGACATGGACTAGAACAGTGGTCTCCAACCAATGTACTGGGGAACACTGGTGGCGTGTGAGAAAATTTTGGTAGTCCACAGAGAAATGTCCCTCCCCCAGCATTCCTCCAAAGCAATTAATCCAGGCTGCACAGGAACACAAGGCTGCGCCGCCCACATGGCCCACCCACCTGTTCGCCCCCACCCTTCGGCCAAGTGCAAACCTTACCTTGAACAGAGCTACACGAGCTGGAACTGGAAGGTAAAACCAATAGGGGAGGGAAATCCGCCCCGGGGTAGCTTGCTGACATTGGTGGGAAAGTTGGTCCCATATTCCAGAGCTTCAGTAGTTATAGGACTGGCCTTTTGGTCATCCTGGAGCAGCTCCTCCAGTCCATGGCGGGCAGGTACACCCGGGTGGAGGAGCAGTTGCTCCGGGATGACCAAGGGCCAGTCCTGTGACTACTGCAGCTCTGGAATACGGGGCCGACTTTCCCACCAACGTTAGCAAGCCACTGTCAGTCAAAATTCATATTAGTGGTCCGCGAGATTTAAAATTATGAGTTTGGTGGTCTTTGAGGTTCAAAAGGTTGGCGACCCCTGGACTAGAGCATTCAGAGTAAATCAAAAGCTTATGTAATATTAATTTATAGAGCAGTTTTCACTCTTATGCAGGCACATGCACAAATATGTAGAAATAGGACATGTTATAAATACTGTAACTGTAACATGCTTTACTGTGATAAATATAGTTTGTTTTTATATTTTACCAATATAACATGTATCTAGTGATATTTATATTCTGTCACATTTACATATAGTCAAACATTATTGTAATTTTATTGTAATTCTCTCTTACTGTGTTTTATTTCTCCTTTGTAAAATTTCATTGATATAGCATATTTTCTCAAACTACGTGATATTATAGTCCCCTAAAATAATAAATTCCACCCACCCCACATGAATAAACTTTTTTTCATTGGTGGTAATGTGAGTAAGAAAGAAGTATACCACTTCTTGTAACTAAGTTTTAAGTTCTATCTCATAGTCTGTATCAGATTTGTAGAACAACAGCTGCCTTGTTGGGACACAGGCCAAAAGCCCAGGGTGAGCTTTGACATTAACTCCCAGTTAACCATGCAAGACTAACCAGGTTTATAAAAATTTTTGACCCCCTACAGAGAGTCTGAACCCTTAATCCTGGTGGAATGCTTGTTTGTTTTTAAAGGAAACAAGTCAGAATTCATCTGAAAACTAATAGGGTTTTTCTTTTAATATATATTTTTGCAGCTCCAGTAGGCATTGTAGACCAGAGTCTGCTAAAGGACTTTTCTGTTGCTGCTGGTGGGAGGATCTTTGACACAGCTGAACAGCACAAGTTAAAAGATGAGGAAGACAGAGATGCAGATGGAGACATTGCTAAAATGTCACAATTAGAAGATGGAAAGGTATGTTTGTTGAAAACAGTCTATTTTGTAGAAATAACATTAAATTGGAATGCTATCTAAGTTGTAGTAGTTAAATTGTAGCTTCAAACTTCTATGGCTGTTTTTATAACTTACCACCCTCTGTAGGAGAAGGTGTGGATAGCATGAGATCAAATTATGATCTGCTTCTTAGGGTTCTAAACCATTGAGTAACTGTTGGAATAGTAAATGTGTGTACTTTCATGATTAAACACTCACAATTCTAAATATTTAACTGCTTTGTAAGAGTGACTTAAAATCTGGAAATTTTTCAAGATCTATAATTAGAAGCATTGTGTGTCCTTGTGCTGCTGTCCCCCCTTTTATTAAAGCTTTGAATGTCTGTCTGTTTCCATTTACACTGCTCTTCACAGGCAACAAAAAGCTGGTTGAAGTGACATAATCCAAATGTTTGGATTGTATGTTGTTTAATTAGGTAACAAATGGGGCTTTATAAATGTTTATACATTAATATTCTAACAGTACTGCTTACCCTATTTTTGAGTAAAAATTATCACTAACAAATGTCTCCCTTCCCTCTTCTTCACACTTTCCTTCTGCTTACAAACATACCTTTATATTATGGTCATGTCTGCATCTAAGATTAGACTTTCTCTACCATTATACTCCTCCCATTTTGCTTTTCTCCTGTATTTTGCTCTATTTTATGCATTTATGCATCACCTTTCATTCATTCTCTTTCATCCCATTCCTCAAATTTAATTGATATTCATGAAATGGACATGCTTTTAGATAGTTTAGATTATAGGAACCTTAGTAAACCTGCACAGAGAGCAGGAACTCTCAGTCCTGTGGCTGAAAAGCCAGAATGTAATAGAAATGAAGATAAACCATTTACCAGCTACTAGCTTGTAACTCATTTGGGGGGTTGGGGTGGGGGGGGTGTCTTTTTGCAATAGACAGAGAAGCTGATAAAATTACTGAAAATGAAGATGCTATATCTACAGAGTTTAGTTTGAGAAAATGGTTTTCTTTAGTTTCCATGCTTGGTTTGATAAGGATAGCTGCATTGGATCTCCTAGTTTTACAGAAATGTACATCTTCTTCCTTCCACTTCGTGTTCAGCAGTATCTTTCTGATACTTCTCTCTCATTTCTTCCTTTCTTTCGTGTTATTTGTGTCATTTCTCCTTACTTTTTAATCAGTTCCTTTTTCACTCACATTGTCCCTTCCTGTCCTTCTGTTATGTTGCAACCTGGAGCCTAAAGCAACTTCTCTGAATGTTTTTAATGGCGCTACTCTAACAGACAAAGCAAAGGAAGAGAAGGTGTGTAACTTTGTTGCCCTCCCAACTTTTTTGTATATACATTTGTTAACACATGTTCAGAGGTAACCTGTATTTCCAGAATGAGGCCATAGTGGTTGTGCGTTTAGTGCGATCTATTGATATGTAACCATCTATATAAATTCTGTGGTATTAAAAATTAGATAAATAGTATGGTTTACTTGACACTATTCTTAGAGAACACAAGCTACATTAAGTTGTTTCCTGATATGTTTAGAATCTCACAAATCAAGAACTGAACTGCAAAAACTGGCCACCAGATTTCAAAAATGCAATCTTAGGCTACTGGAGGCCTCAGATTGCACACTCCTGAATTAAATAAACTCTTTACATTGAAGCTTTGCTTCATGCTTGTGGCAATCAAGTCCATACATACCTATGCACTTAGTTGCTATTCTTATGGCATATCTCTTCCAAAATGGATTAGGTTAAGGCATTCCCAAAGATGAAACATACCACTTGCCAAACAAGCAACTGGCCTTTAGACATAATATTCTGTAAATTGTTTAGCATTCCTTAGTCATTTGAAAAATAATGGAACTGGTTTCCTTTAATATGTGTTTTTTCTTCCTATTTCTGTTAGATAGTTCTGCCTCTTTCTTTTAGATACTAATATCTCATTTTGACAAATGCTCAAAAGGCTTTGTTCAAATGTAACAATAAGCGATTGTGTATTATGATTAGAACAAGGCTTTATACAATACAAGTTTGTGTGTTTTCCTTCCTACAAAGAAGATATAGGAGGAGTCTGGAAGCGTTTATTTTCACTTATAATAAATCAGTCTTAGTTAGGATTTGCCTATACAAACCAACTTCAAAGCAGCTCCGGTGCAACTTTGTTGTCCATTTTAAATTTTTAACAAATTTTAAAACTGATTTGGGGAATTGTTCAACAGGGGTCACTGATCAGTAATTCAATAGCTAATTCTGGTTTTCTTTTTGTCATATGTCAAAGCTGCATATGACTTTTGAAATTTTAGTTGTGACTTCCTAGTTTTCCAAAACTCTAGAAGCTTATTAGAACTTATTAAACCTGCTGAAAAGCAAACCTATACTTATATTTAATTAAATGTTAATGAAACAAAAAATAATCATGTATTGCATCCTGCATGTCACTCATATCAAATATAACTCTTGGGCCAGAAAAAGAACTGAGTGAATAGTTTTGAATTCTTTATACAATACAATTAAAGCAGGCCCTATGTTGGAAATATATAATGTTAATCAGAATGTGAAACAATATTGCTGGGGGGTGGGGGGTTGGAGGAATTTAACTTTACTGGAGAGCACATAAACATCTCTTTGATATGAACAAATGTTAAACGTGCTAATCTTGTTGAAGATAACTTGTCACTAGTCGTATTTGGCATTATATTTGAATAATATTTCATAAGTGAGAGGCCATACCTGTACTGCCTTTACTCTGGTGTTTACATTGACCCCACTCATTATTTATCTACTCCAGTAATATCTCGTATTATTGTTAACACAGATCAATTGCATCTAAAGATAGTTTGTGCTTCTTCTCTTATAAAAGGACTGCCAACCAATTGCATAGTGATTTGCGTTATTGGATTATGCGAGGAATAGGCAAAATGTTTTCAGATTCAGAATGACTTGAAAATCCAATTATGAGAGGCAGATGGTCTATTTCAACCATTTTGGAAGTATAGCTAGCACTTAAAACACTTTTAAAATTCAGTGCAACAATCAGCTTCATGCTAAAAAAAAATGGACAACTACACCATGCTGAAGTAGTTTGAATTTGAAACAGTTTGCATATATCTGGATAAATAAGTATTAATAGCAATAGATAATACATAAGTATCAAAGATAAAATAATTCATTGAAATATATGATGGGTGGGAGAGTTGCAAGTTAAAAACTTAAATGAGTTTGATACTATATATGTATCAAGTTCTCCAGATGAGCTGTTCAGAGCATCCATTGTTTGGGATGATGCTTCTGTCGCTCGTTTGATAGGCTGGGCTTTAATTGAGAGGACACTCCTCCTCCTCAACGGGACTCCTCCCTAGCGTCCCCAGTTTTTGCTCAGCCTTCGCGGATATAGGCAGCTTAATTTCCTTTCCCTTGGCTGGAATAGCAAAGACTTCAAAAGGAGACAACAAAAAGGTTTGTTTTAAACTCTAAACAACTCCTGCAAGGCTTTTAGTTTCAATGAGTCAAGCAGCTCCCTACGATATATAACTCGAGCCAAGGGAGCTCTCCGTAGCTTCAGATAATGATCTCTCGCCCCCAGGATGATCAGAGGTGATAACGCCTCAGCCGCATGGCTAACAACTCACATTACGATCTTTTCAAGCCGAGCCACTACGATCGCCACCGCCCGCGCCCAACAGGAGAGGCTCCATTTTAAAAGGGGCCGAGGCTTTTTTTCTCTCCCCTGGGAACACCATCTGGGGTGGGGGCATCAGCGCCCATCTGCCCCACCGCGCCTTTTTATTCAAGGGAAAACTCTGCAGTACGACTCCCCACAAGGCGTGGAAGTGCTGCTGAGCCGATTTAACTCATTACGCGCCTAAAGAAATAACGGCTGGCGCCATTGCAGACTCACTAACCATGTGGTAGTGATCTGCATTTTATTTCTGGAACTGTGAGAGGCTTTTCTTTCCCCAAGCAGGGGTCTCCGTCCTGGAACCCGAGGGAAATCACCTTAATACATATGTGTGTGTATGTAGATAGATAGATAGATAGATAGATAGATAGATAGATAGATAGATAGATAGACAGACAGATAGACAGACAGACAGACAGACAGACAGATATACAGATGTAATTATTCTATTTTGGACCCTTATTCATTAAGGAGGAAACTGTTGGCTTATGCCCTCACAGAATTAAACAGCGGCACCACAGCGAGCACCAAGGCCCATGTCCGTGTCTCTTTGTTTCCTTTCAACCACCCACCATTGGGTGCAAGACCTCTTCCTCAATGACCAGTAAGTGGCTGAGAGCACAATTCCCAAGTCCTATGAGACACAATCTCTTCCTGTACCCAGGGGCATCACTGCTTATTTGACCTGGAGCGCTGCGATGTTGACAACATGGGCCACAAGCGCCAATAGAGAAAATTTACAAGGCGACAACATGGGCCTCACCATCGCCTTTTATTTAGAAACTATTAGAATGATGTCTTCGCCTCTACGGAGGCTGCCTTTGACAGGAAAGTGTTACAAAGGGTCCATAGGGACCAAGAAAAGGGGAATCCAAACCAGACGGAAGCCCTCCCGTAGGACACGCCAAGCTTTGGTATGTCCCAAACAATGGATGCTCTGAACAGCTCATCTGGAGAAGGGGCGTTGGTACTTACCTGACACGCCCTTTCTCTGTGAGCTGTGAAGAGCATCCATCCCCACCCTTATTCGTCTGGTGGGATGCTATTCCAGCCAAGTATTAGAAAGGGTGAAGGAGAAGAAATATTTCATCACTTCGACTTCGCCAAAACTGGGGACGCTAGGGAGGAGTCCCGTGGAGGAGGAGGAGCATCCTCTCAATTAAAGTCCAGCCTGTCAAACAAGCGACAGAAGCATCATCCCAAACAATGGATGCTCTTCACAGCTCATAGAGAAAGGGCGTGTCAGGTAAGTACCAACGGCCCATCTAATTTATCAATTTTATTTGGACTATGCTGTGTTACTTGAATGACTTCTGTTGATTTCAAACATTTATAACAAAACCAAGAAAAACCTGAAAGACTATTTTATTGAGCATAGGACAGCAGACTTTATTCTGATTATATTATAATTAAAATAGCTCATTCAGAAAGTTCAAAACTCAAAAACTTAGTTTTTCAAATTATTCAGTTTTTAAAACGCCTTTAAAGTTATAGATAAAAATATACTAATATAGAGCTCTGTCTGTAGAATAACAGAATTTCCATTTCAGCCATTGCTACAGTGCTGTAGGTAGATGCCTAGTGTGTTAAATTTATATTTAAGCGACTGCCTGCGAAGACTGCTGGATTGGGGCTGACAGGTGAAAAGGAAGCAGTATGCTCCTTCCCATATTTAGGCAGACCAGGTTGCCCTGGTAGAAAAAGACATTTAGATGCCTAGTGGTTTAATACATTGAGCAATATCTGAAGCCAATACATTTTGTACTTGTAAATAGGTTAAGTTGTTTGCAGTATTTCCAGTTAAAGACTCTATTATGCTCCAGTAGCTTCCTCTAATTCTCCTTTTTTGCTGATCTCTGGGTGATTCCACTACATAGACGGAAATGGAAGAGGACGAAATTCACAAGAAGGTTGCTGACTGCATTATTAGTGTCTGAAGCTTCTATAGTTTATGTTTGCATGGTACCCTTCTGTATTTAATTTCAAAGCCCTGTTTATTGAATTTTTAAGCACTTGTGGGCCTTTTTAATGATCATGGGCTTTTTTCCCCCTTGTTCTCTTTTATGTGTGTGTATGTGCTTTAATTTTACAGATTTATTCCTTGAGAGTAAATGGGGAAAATATTTATGTCAGACATAGCAATTTAATGTTGGAGGTCTGTATAATTAAAGGAGCACTTTCTGTTCTCATGGGCTGCTAGGCTGCACGAGATGGGAAATCACTTGCAGGCTGCTCTGGGCACAATGCATGAAATGCATGGAGATGTTCAACTTGAACATGCATGTTCTATTTTGGTAATTCTGTAAAATGAACTATATTTTCAGCTGTTACAAATACTTTTCAGTGGCAAGTGGAACATGGCCCTGTTTAGATGTTAAGACTTAAAAGAAATGGGACTTTTTAGAAATGTCTATCACTTTATAAAGGCACTACCCAGAACTTTCAATGTTGTAACACTTCCTACACCTGAGTGGAAGTATAAGAATAGAAAAAATGTGGCGTTCAAGTTAGAACAGAAATTTTGAGTTCTCTTCCTAAATTATTTGTGGGCAACATACCAAACTTTTTAAAGCATTGTAGGTTTAATTTTATAATACTATCAATTAATCTTTGTGATACCAAGAGATACCAATTGCCAAGGGTTTGAAGATGAAATTGTGCATGTAGATTCTCTTGGCAGAATAATTTGTAAATAAAAAAATGGATCATCCAGATGGGGCTATTTCCAATATTAAATTTAGGATATCTGAGAGATAGGTAGATGTATAATGGAAAGGCCTGTAGATTTAAAGTAACCTTACTAACATGTTCTGTTGCTTTCTGGCAGCTTCTGATAATTTAATATATATTGGCATAACTTTACCAAAACATTGTTGAGATTATTGCATAACATTGCATTGAACAAATCCAAGAAAAGTGCCTAATCTTAAAATTATTTTTTAAAAAAATATTATATTGAGACAAGTTGTAATAAATTAAAATTGATTTCCATTTTTTAGATTCCCACTAAAATTTCAATTGTCTCCTGAAATTTTTGTATTTGTATAGTTTATCTTGTCACAGGTGGCTATGTTTGAACCTTTTCAAATAAGATTTTTCTTTATACAAATAGCAACACAAAGCATCCAATTTCCCCCAAATTCTGGGAAAATATTTTCTCTACAAGCTGTTTTAATGTTCTCTTTCACCAGTGTCTGTTTTTCTTTTTTCCTTAACATATATAGTATATTAGTTTTCTCAGACTTCTCTGCTATGTATCCTCTTAGGTTTGTCGCCACAAGGATAATATAAAAGAACAGAAGATTATTTCTCGGTTTCATTAAATTAATCAGTTAGCCCAATTCCTTACTATTTTATTTGTTTTATAAATTAATTTGCAGATTAATTGCAGAGTAGCTTTTATTCCTCCCCTTTCATGTGTCATTAACAATGACATAACATTTAGAAGGAACTGCAGAAGTCAGGTTTATACTTGAAATAATTCATCTGAAAGCTCAATACGTGGATGACAAAGTCATCTGTTTTCATTAAGCTATATTTTGTTCTATTAAAGAAGGTATAATAATGGAATTTGCTGCTTCCTCCTTGTAAATTCATTGCAAACAAGGAAAGATTATGGTTCTTCCAGCAAAATATTTTCAAATGAATTATTTTACATTTTTTTCTATAGTGGATAGTATTCCTGCAAATAAATGCAAATTCATTGATAAAAATCTTGTAGCAAGAGTGTATTCTGGCTCTAACTCTGATAGCTAAGCCAAGCTACTCTAATTCTCAGTCCCTTTCTTAGTATATACTGTATGTGATGTATGCTTTGCTGATATAAATTATAGAATCAGATGATTCATTTTTACAACAAAGGCAATGATAATTACAAGGTAATACTTGTAAGTAAGCTTAGAATATGCAGATTCACTGCAGCAGTTCATTTGTTGCGTAAACATCAGTTCCTCATAGTTGTAGAATTTATTTCATTCTAGTAGGTAGCATAAAGCCTCCGGCAGCCACCTGCCCAAGTTACCATGTTTTTGTCCAAGAAAGACATGCGGGGTTACTGTTAAGAGTTTCTTATTCTTATTCTTACTCTTATTTCGTATTGTTCCTCACATATAGACATAAATTTTCCCAACCAACTACTTGCTTCATTAAGATATACTGAAAACTTCTAAGGAGGACCTGCCTTGACCCTCTTTCTCTCAATCAAACTGTCTTAATTTCACTGTATCTTGGTTCTCTGGAATGCAGCCCCTCCCTCATGGGAATCCAGGCTGCATTTTACCACAGTTTTGCAGCAGGTTATGGCAACACCAACTTTTTATTTTATTTGAAATATTTGTAGTACATGATTTTTAATATTATAATGGAAATAAAAACAAGGTATTTATTTTCCTGAAAAAAAGTATAAATGAATATTTTTTTAATTGATAAACTGCTGTTATATTTTCAAACACTAGGCACTTTTCATGGTATTTTTTTAAAAAAATGTCTTTGTTGTATGAATTCCCTGCTCTTTTTACATTACACATTGGTAGGAACTGGATAAGACTCAGGATGAATTACTGAAGCATCAGGCTAGCATTAGTGAACTCAAGCGCAATTTTATGGAATCCACTCCTGAGCCACGCCCCAATGAATGGGAAAAACGGCGTATCACACCTCTAACTCTACAAGCACAAGGGGTATGTCATTAAAGACCCTTGTCAACATTCCATAATGAGCAATATGTATTATTTTATACAATATTAATAAGAAAAATAAGAACCATCTCTTCACTGCTAATGTGAAATTTATTTGCAGCTAATACTTATTAACTTTGTGTGCACGTTGCTTTGTTCACAAGTTGTAAGGAAACTAGAATTGAAGATACTGGTCATAACTCATTAGATTAACATTTAATAGTGCATTTCTAATCATATTAGTTCAAAGTTTTTAAGAAACTTTGTTGATTCACTGTAAATGACAAGACACAATCTATCAGAAAAAGGAAAATAGGGGAGAAGCATCATTTACAGCATTTTCTCTCCATCTCACAAACTAGTATGTTTAAGATTGGTGAAGAATGCAATGTAGTCAGAACATCAGGGATTTGTGATATTAGAAGATCTTGAAACATAATATTGCATTAAGAGTATCTATGGAACTTTGGTATATCACATTCACTATTCAATTAGGGATCGTAGTTAACAATTGTGTAGAAAAAGAAAGGCACCAACTTTGAAGGGTATTTTGAAATAAATATATCCCTTTAAAAAGTTGGCATTTAGAGATTCTTGTTGGTGATTGCCACCAACTTGAGTATAGAATCGTGGAATTTGAATTTTGAACCAAATATTTTTATAGTGCTTTTCTAATACAGTTTTAATCTGTATGAACATTGAAGTCCTGAAATTGTTGACTTTAGGGTTTAGGGTCTTTAGGGTCCTCTTGATTTGACCAGGACTTCATTATAAAATATATAAGCACTGGGAGAGTCCTTTTGTCATTTTTTTCTGTAAGCTATATTAGTGAAATGTTATAAATTCATAAATTAAGTTTGATGTGTTTGTATAGTGTAAATGATATACATATGGGATTAGTCATTCATATCTTGAATTTTCGGGGGAAAGTAGCATGTAGCTTCTGATTTTTAGCTAGTTTACAAGACACAGTTTCTCAATGTTGTGCTGGCATTTGGTGGACATTCTTGTCTGACATTTCTGTGGGGTTTGAATACAAAAATTGCATACATTTCAATGCCTGTGTTTCTGAGAGGTACTCTACCTTGTGGGTTGACACTTTGTAAAGCTCTTTGACTGTCTTCTTCCATGTTGATTTGGAAAAAATAATACAAATTTCCCACAATGAATGTAAACTAAGAGCAGTGGGAATATGGCGTCAGTGGAACAGGAATGGACTTAAAGGGTCTACTGGTTGACAAAAGAGCACAAAGGAATGGTAAATGAGGATGCCTACAAATTTATCTTTTATTCCTATACTTCCAAGCATCTGGGGTCCTGTTATATGTTGTTATTACTGTGCTTAATTGTTCAGTGTCTTGTCTTTTTTCCCCTCTAGCTGCAGATAGCAATTTCCAAAGTAGATATTCAACTTAAACTTTAACAAGTTATCCCCAGCGCAGTGGCAGTTCTTTTAAGTTTGAAGAATACTTGTGTTTTTCCCCCAAAACTCAGAGCCCTTGATGAACTGCCTTTGGTATTCTGAACAGCATTTTCTATTGCCACTATTGCCTAGCACAGCATATGTGATAGAATATATGTGATGGAATAATTTTGCAAAAATTACATAACCTCCAGTAATCTGAATTTCCTTAACAATAATGTTCTATATTTCTTCATCTGGGTATATACCAAATTATTGAGCAGAAAGTGAATATAATTCTATATAATATAATAATAATATGGAATAATTTATATGTAGAATTAAAATGCATCATATATAGACATACTTAGTTTACCTAAAATCTATTAAGTTTACAAACTGAAGGATCTATTTCTAATTTACTCTTTTCTTTTTGTCTTTTATTCTATGCACATGAATGTTATATGTTACATGTAGTTGGACAATGTTGCTATTTCAGTTTCTTATGCTACATCTTGTCTATCTTTTAGTTCTGGTTTCAGTATAGTTTTTAAAATTTTAATCTATGTGGTTTTAATGTTTTAATATGTTCATTATTTTTTATTTGTAGGCCTCCCAATTATCTTATAGGGGAGATGGACAGATATTAATATAGATAGATAGATAGATAGATAGATAGATAGATAGATAGATAGATAGATAGATAGATAGATAGATAGATAGATAGCAGCATTGATAAATTTTATTCCTGAATTTTATCATTGCGATTGCTATAAAATGTGTGTGTGTGTGTGTGTATGTGTGTGTATGAGAGAGAGAGAGACTAATTGCATGCATGCGCGTGCATGCGCGCGCACACACACACACACACACACACACACACACACAGAAATAAATGGGGCATATTAAAGTGAGGCAACATCAGTAATTATTTCATGTTGTTTTTATCTATTTAAAAGCACAGGATCTTTTCAGGAAAAGTAAATATTACAATAACCTGGTAGAGCAATGTTAGATGCTGTAGTATAGTCCTGATCAAGATGTACTTTAATTTTAAATGTATCACTATTAGACATACTGAGAAATCTTGTTATGTGGCAAATATACTAAGTTTAATCAATAAATGTAAATGTAGAATTTTTTCACTTTAACAAGAAAATGAAGTTAGAGCTTTACAAAAGAAGAGATATATTTTGTACAGAAAATTGGGTTCCCCTCCCCCCTCAGAAAGCTATAATTCTTTCTTTCAAGGACTATCCAAATATCTTGAAAAACTTCTTTGCTGTACTTTGAAACAGACTACTGTTTGATAAATGCTCCTATTTGACCCAACTTGTTTTTTATATATATGCAATCATTTTATTCAAAAATAATTAAAGAGACAATCAAAACTTAGCATTAGTTCAACTATTCATATTACAGTTTGTGTTACAAATTAACTCCAGCTTTACTGTCCATCTTCCATATTGAGGTATAATGCATTACATGCAAAACAGTAAAGTTTTAAAGAAAACTTCAAAATTAAAAATAGAATCATTTGATTCATATTGATTATGCAGGTTTATTATACACATTCATTGTTGAACCTACTCTTACCTGTAGTATTAATATTACAAGGAGAATAAATTTATTAAACAAATTCAACTAATATTAGAGGGGGGAAATTGAAAATGTGGTCAAATTTTAATGGACATGTCATGTCAGGGTGATTTAATGTGAAATTTATAGTTTTAAAAATAGAAGAGGGTTAAATGGAATGGCAAATATTGAATTAACTTTAAAATATATTTTTGTCATAGAAGTAAAATAATTTCTGTCTTTAAGGAAACACATTTGCAATATACAATTCTATGTATTTCTCTTCTTGCATGATCTTTTCCTTTTATTCCCCCTGTTTGTCTTTTTCTTTCTTTCAGCTCACTTCTGTCTTCTAGTGTTAATTTGTTGATTTCCACTTTCTAACTTGTCTAGAGCCTAGAAGAGGAGATAGCATCCATTTTATTTAGTAAAGAGGGGTTTTCTACTAGCATGAAATCTGCCTTCACTTCAGCTTTCTCGTGGACAGCAGAGAGCGCTGTTGGGAAAGATAATGTACCTTCTGAAAAACACTCTGCCTCATCAATCTCTCAGCTATTACCTGAGGTGCTCTTACACATTTCCTTTTCCCAAATCAAAGCATAGAGTTGTGGATGGGTGGATGGACAATTTTTCACATGTTAGATAAATGCTTAGGTCCAATAAATTGAATGTCCTGTCATATTTTAAAAGACATGTAAGCTGAAATTATTTTGAAAAGCCTAAATGTTCAATAGGAACCAAAATATGCTGAAAACATTTGCATGGTGGGCTTTTTCCATCAATGCTATTTCAGAGTTATCTCCCCAAATGCACTGAGAATAGATGACAGGCACTTCCATTATTCTTCTTTTTACAAAATTCAATATTTAATGAAATATTAAATGCAAATATGTTTTGTAGAGCAAAAATAGTAAGGTAAAAATAGTTTACCAGAAATCTGTTTCTTGGAGGTAGATCTTAAAAATTCTTTTTCACTATTTGTGTGTATACATACACACACACACACACACACACACACACACACACACACACATACACACATGCATAATGCATTAGAGAAACCCATAAACGTCAACTACATCAAATTTTATACTTGTTAAAACCAAAATTCCTTATTATATCACACATGCTGTGCTAGGTTTAATTGCACAAAAATACTATTTTCTTATTTGCTCATATTTCTGTATCATTTAGCTTTTAAGCTCTGTTAACTAATTTATCTATATTGTAGGACCTATGGCATGGGTCATAAAAGATGCTAAATGTTAACAGCTAATGTCAATATAGCAGGAAATCATTACTATGTTCTAGTCATATTGCTTTATGCTTACATTATTAAATAAACTCCCTCACCTGATGCAGTATCCTTATGGATAAATTTCACATTTCTTTAGAGCTACATTAGCTCTATAGTTCCTACATTATAATAACTTAGGAAGTCTTATTACTTTCACTGAAATATGAATATTTTGGTAGTTATAGCAACATAGTCAGAAACCCCTAACTAAGTTGACTAGAAGCTAGTACCGCATGTACATGTATGAAACTTCTGAACATTTCTTTGATTTGACTGAATGATATCTGGTTAGTATTAGCTTGGATGGTTTGGCTTTTGTTATTTATGAGAGAAATAGTATTTTAATACCAATATTAAGAGTGTGTGTATGAGAGAGTTTTTATATTGGTGTTTAACATAACCCATAATAAAGCTCTGGAAGAGTCACCAGCTCAAGGTTTTTTTTAATATTTTCAATGTTCTTGTTTGTGATCTAACAAAATTGCCCCATAAATGTATGAGTGTATAGTCAGTTCCTCTGTGCTGTTGTAAAATGTAAAGGCAGATGTTTGTGTCAGTTGAGTGTAAAAATGTATTTATATCTCTTCCAATTGCTTTTTTGTTTCACAGAAATTTACTTTCCAAACGGAAGAGCCTTCCATTGGAACCAGCAGGACTATTAAGGTTCTAATATATTGCCATAGTCCATTGAGCTTTTACATTTCAAAATCTTCTTTTGTCTTTTCTTTGTTTGTTATTGTTGTGTTTTTTTTTCATTTAACAATTGCAAGTCATTTTTGCTCTTCATATGACCTGACCCACCTATCCTTTAGTTTTATGTTCGTTATTTTGTTTATTCATATGTTCTACTTTTTGTTTTTTTCTCACCCATTTGTTTTGTGCAGAGTTCACATGAGACTCTAGACATAGTGGAGAAGAAGCAGGCAGAGGTTGGGATAGCAGAGACAATAGTCACAGATGATACCGACAGGGGGAAAATGCCATTTGTCTGTGGTGGTGGGGAAAGTCAGAAGATGGAACACCTAGCAAAAAAAGACTCTTCATCACTGTCATCCAATAGCAACAGTAGTGAGAGTGAAGATGAAGTTGGAGAGTATCAGCCACACCAGCAGATTATACAAGATACTATAAAAGAAGAATTGGAAGAAAATGAAAGTCCCAAAGAGGAGGAACAGAGCTCAACAGCAGAAGTTTGTGTTAAATTTTCAGAAGAAGTCAGTCCAATTCAAACAGCAATTGAGCACAAGCAGTTGACTGGGGCTCCAGTCCAAACAAATGAAGCTTCCATAAACACATCAGAGAAGACAACATTAAGAAGATTGGATGATGAATGCCCAAAAGAAGAAAAGGAGGAAGATCTACCCAAACTAAATGGAGAAGCATTGCATGTTGACATTGATGTTTCACCACAATTAATTTGTTGCTCAGAGGTAAATGGTAGAAGAGGAAGTGACCCGGAAGTGTCTTCATCATAGGGTCAAATATTTCTGCCTTTCTTCTTCTCTATCTTATTCGGAATTCATAATATTGCAGATTGAGGGAGTCAAATTTTTCATTTCTCTCAGAAGAAATTTGGGGTTATAACTTTTTTTTTTCTTTTTTAAGTTTCTCATGTTCTCCTTCTGTTTGCATGCTTTATGAGTCTTCAAACATTTAATTGATTGGTCTTTTGTGACAAACTATGAAGCGTTATAATGTGTGTGGCAAAATCAGCCAGCATGTTTAATATTATATTTATCCCTTAAAACACAAAATTTTATACACATTATTAATTATTATTATTAATCTGCTTTTAGAGCTTAGCACAATCTCACTTCACTTGTACATGGATATTTGTACTTCATGAGGCATCATTGGTTGTAATAATTATCATATTACTGCTGTTTGCCAAAAGCCTTTGCATTTACACGTCTCGTTATTTTATATAGGCAGATCTGTAAAGACATTATTACAATAGATGATAAATCAAAATTTTCTGAATCCAAAATATACTGTCAAATTATAGTGAATGATATGGAGTAAAAAACTTAAGAGTATCCTATTGCATATTCTAGGTTTAGGAGCATTCTTGTCAAAAACAATAGTGCCAATCAGCTAAATCTGGGTATACGGAGGGGCAGGGATTATAAGAAGCATAGATTCATAACAGGGTGTCATCTTTAGTAGATTTTACTTGACCATTCCTGTTCAGGCATCACTGGCATATTGAGAAGCCAAACAATGCCTGATTTATTCTGTTCTTCATATTTGTTTAAGGTATTTTGGGAGTTGCATATTTAAAGGACTTGGACATCTTTTTTCCTTAATCAGTTAACATTATCCATGAATATAGAATGGAATATCTACTAATATGGTTTGAAAATGCTTTATAGGTAGGTTATTGATGCGATTGTTTGTCAGGATTGTGCACCTGGTGTTAAGATTTGATTTTAGAATCTTGAAATTTTTTTACAATAACCATTGTTTCCTCATGTCAAGGTCTGTATACTGTATAGTTCGCTGTTTCATGACTATTGAATATAGCCTTCTGTATTTTCTGAACACTAGCCTCCACTTATTAAAACTGAGATGGTGACGATTTCAGATGCTTCACAAAGAACTGAAATATCCACCAAAGAAGTCCCAATTGTTCAGACAGAGACTAAAACTATCACCTATGAATCTCCTCAGGTACAGATGTTTAAATTAAAATAGCTGCATTTAATGAAAGCGATCGTGCTGCCTTTCTAGATAAGAATTTAATAAGATAGGAATCACAACTATCGTGATGGCTTCCTTTCCATATACTTCCCAAATGTTTGAGAAATAATTGCTTTTGATCCTATATAGATGACAGAATAAGTTAGATTACATTTACTGATTTCTTCCATACACTGTGCATTAGTCTGTCTAAACAAATCAGGATGCCTAGTACATTTGCAACATGAGTAGTTTACTGTCCTATCTTTAAGCCCCGTCATTGGCCTATCTTTACATTTCTAATGTCATATTACTCGCTATAAGCGCTATAATCTTCATGATTTTGCATAACAGGAAATAATATCTGAATTCTATGCAAAGGGAATTATTGAGCAATCATGAAATAGAAGAAGCACAAACATGGGAAAGTTCAGCATAATGAAAGATGAAATGAATCAACTACACATGGATATTTTACGCATCAGCAAATTGAAAAGGATTGGAATTGGATATTTTTCTGAGATCATACAGTTTACTGCTCAGGTCACAAAGAAGAAATGACATTGCTTTCATAATCAGGATATAAGCGAACACTGTGCTAGAATACAGTCTAGTTGATGAGAGGCAGCATTTGAGTTCTTACAAGGTTGCTTCTGCTTTAAAAAAATCATAAATTTGTGTTTTTATTTAATTTTTAATCAGTATTTGCTCTTCTTGCCTATGTAGTTTGATGATGGTGGTGATGTTGGTATGTTGTTGAGTGCGCAGACAATCACATCAGAATCTGTCTCTACTACCACAACCACACATATTACTAAGGTAGGAGAAAAGAAATAATTTAGAGTGTGAAGCTTTTTGTCACTCAGGTTTTTTTTCCTGAATCTTTGAGCTTTATAATTCTGGTTTATATGAACAAGTTCAACTTCTTCTATTTGATTATTCCTACTGTGGGGAAATCTCAACAGTTCATAATAGTCCTTGTTCTTTTCCTAAAAGGAGTTGGAAGACATATTTGCATGCCAATTTAAGTAAAATATAAAAATTGCTTTAATATGCTATTATAAGACAATGAGTGAAGCCAATGCAATCAAGTCTATTCATTTACACCAGCATTTTTGCTTACTGTGATATGTTTATACTTCCATGAAGAATATTTATTTTAATAGTAATTGGCTTGGTTAGAGATGAGTTTTGTAGTTGTCTTCTCATACATGAATACTAGCTTTTTAAGGTTCTTTATAGTTTTGTATGTTACTCTATGCTAAGAAACATAGTTTGTGTTAAGACTTCCTTTTTTTAGTATTTTAGCAAATCTATAGGTACTGCACAATAAAATTATTAAAGTAACATACAAAATAATATATTTACTTAATAAAAGTATGGATGTGTCAGAAATATTTAATGAGTAACAGCAAGTTGATTGCATCACACTCATATCAGAAGCACTAAGGCACTTGGTGGGGTTGAAAGGATTAGCCAGTGACATCACCATTGCCCGGGGGATGCCCAGTTGGAGACCCCTTTCCTGTCCCCAGCTGGAGCGAAGGATGGGAGCTCACCTGCCCCACAAGCAGCACTTAGGTCTTGAACTCAGGCTTGCTAACCTCCCAACCTAGCATCCTAACCATGTGAGCCATCATGCTCCTATAGAGCAGTTGATAAAAATACTATAAAGGTTGCAGCCAGTCAAGAATTTATAGAAGAGTATTTCAAAAGCTCTGCAACAGTGGGACTTTGCCGACTATCTCAAATTACAGTAGATTAACTTTTTTTTTCCTCTCTCCCTTCCCCCCTATTTTATTGTTTCTGAAATTTCTAGAAAATGTTAATTTCCAAATAACTTAATAAAAGCTAGGCAACTGGTAGATGAAAAGTTTTTTCTAACCTAGCATAGGGAATGGTATAAATAGCTCAAGAGCACAGCCTGTCCATCCTTTATGGGTTTCCTTATCAGAAAGGGTTTCAAGCTCACCTTTGAGCAGAATTCCCCCTCCTTTCTCTTTCCTTGATAAAAATATGAAGCCAATGATCAAATAAATAGCCATGAGTTGATGGGATGGCGGCAAAAACCTATTTTTATCTCTTCATGTATGAGGCCTATTTTTATTTGGCTAGTGAAAAGAGAGAAGTTGGGTGCCCTGATTTTGGCACAATTAAATTTCCTAGGCAAGAACTATTTTAATTTGCATTTTGAATTCTGTTTTTAAAATGATAGGCTGGTAAAATGTCACAATGGTTCCAAATCCTTTTTCAGCTGGACATATTATTTAAAGAATTGTGTTTCCAGTTATTTCTTTCTTTCTTGTACTATTAACAGTTCTCTAGCCATCTTTTTCCCTAATATGATGCTGAGGAGGGTGTGCTGAAGAGAGGTTAGGAATGATTGCAGTTATCAATAAAATGCACCTGTAGCAGAAACAGTTGTAGATAGCAGGAATATCAATCTAGAAGTGACAATGCATTTGCTTTTTCCTCGTTACTCCAAAGGCATTTGAAGTGTGTGTTGTAGCTTTGTCTAATTTTGCACAGGTAGATTTCTGCTGAATATCTTTTTCATTGCAATATTTGTCAAGTAAAATTCACAGCATTATAAGATTAAACAAACCTTTTCTGGTGAAACCTGTAGATGGTAAAAGGTGGTGTGTCAGAAACCAGAATCGAAAAGCGGATTGTTATCACGGGAGATGCAGATCTTGATCACGATCAGGTGAGACAAAATGAATGCTTATAATGAGGGAATTATATATGGAGGAAAGGAAGCTTTAAGAATATAAGGTATAAGATTTGGAACTTATCATAAAATGAATAATAGTTAAAATATTTAATTTGCAAAATGCGTTATTTACAAAAATGTTGTAGATTAAAGCAAAAAAAAAGTCATGTATGTTCATTAAACTCATACTGAGCTCTCATTAAAGTCTTCATAAATAAATGTAACCAGAATTTAATTTTAATTTCTTAATGGTAATGTATCAAGATTTCCAAATAAATTTAATCTGAGATTTGGATGTATGTGAGAAATTCAATCTCCTTGAAGCTTGAAATGAAATGGCAGAGCTGCTTAGCATTAGATCTGAGGGATATCCTTCCCAACACATGCTCAACATGGCTGGAGAATTTGAAAAAGTCAGACATGTTCATTTTAATAAAATTTAAAATTATCATCTTTATTTAGGAGTCTTAAAATGATGACATCCGAAAGTAATCTTACAGTGGGACCTATGTATTTGTATGAATTTAATCCATAAATGTTGATTTTTGTGTGTGTAAAATACATGGGTGCTTTTTTCAGTAGTATGCTGGTCATTCTTTCTGTGATGGACATTTAAATAGAAATAAAATAATAATTTATACAGTTGTATTCTTTTTGTTTCCATACATTCTGAAAAACTTACTGCTAAAGAAATGTCAAGTAGAGAAAAAAATATCTGTTTGTATATTTCTTTGTGCTGTTCTTTAGGGTTTGCTTTTGCATTTTTTTTTCAGCTGAAGTTTAGGGTAACTACATTGCTCAAAAAAATAAAGGGAACACAAAAAATAAAACATCCTAGATCTGAATGAATGAAATATTCTTAATAAATACTTTGTTCATTACATAATTGAATGTGCTGACAACAAAATCACACAAAAATTATCAATGGAAATCAAATTTAGCAACCCATGGAGGTCTGGATTTGGAGTTACACTCAAAATTAAAGTGGAAAAAAATACTACAGGCTGATCCAACTTTGATGTAATGTCCTTAAAACAAGTCAAAATGAGGCTCAGTAGTGTGTGTGGCGTCCACGTGCCTGTATGACCTCCCTACAACGCCTGGGCATGCTCCTGATGAGGTGGCGGATGGTCTCCTGAGGGATCTCCTCTTATACCTGGACTAAAGCATCCCCCAACTCCTGGACAGTCTGTGGTGCAATGTGGCATTGGTGAGTGGAGCGAGACATGATGTCCCAGATGTGCTCAATTGGATTCAGGTCTGGGGAACAGGCGGGCCAGTCCATAGCATCAATGCCTTCGTCTTGCAGGAATTGCTGACACACTCCAGCCACACGAGGTCTAGCATTGTCGTGCATTAGGAGGAATCCAGGGCCAACCGCACCAGCATATGGTCTCACAGGGGGTCTGAGAATCTCATCTTGGTACCTAATGGCAGTCAGGTTACCTCTGGTGAGCACATGAGAGGGCTGTGCAGCCCCCTAAAGAAATGCCACCCCACACCATTACTGACCCATTGCCAAACCGGTCATGCTGGAGGATGTTGCAGGAAGCAGAACGTTCTCCACGGCATCTCCAGTCCCTGTCACGTCTGTCACATGTGCTCAGTGTGAACCTGCTTTCATCTGTGAAGAGCACCGGGCGCCAGTGGTGAATTTGCCAATCTTGATGTTTTCTGGCAAATGCCAAATGTCCTGCACGATGTTGGGCAAATGCCAAATGTCCTGCACCTGTGGACATTGGGCCCTCATACTACCCTCATGGAGTATGTTTCTGACTGAGCAGCCACATGCACTTTTATGGCGCGCTGGAGGACATTTAGTAGGGTTCTGGCAGTGCTCCTGCTTTCCCTCCTTACACAAAGGCGGAGGTAGCGGTCCTGATGCTGGGTTGTTGCCCTCCTCCAGCCTCCTTCTCCTGATGTACTGGCCTGTCTCCTGGTAGCGCCTCCAAGCTCTGGACACTACGCTGACAGACACAGCAAACCTTGCAACAGCTCTCATTGATGTGCCATCCTGGATGAGCTGCACTACCTGAACCACTTGTGTGGGTTGTAGACTCCTTCTCATGCTACCACAAGAGTGAAAGCACCGCCAGCATTCAAAAGTGACCAAACCATCAGCCAGAAAGCATAGGAACTGAGAAGTGGTCTGTGTTTACCACCTGCAGAACCACTCCTTTATTGGGGATGTCTTGCTAACTGCCTATGCTTTTCACCTGTTGCCTATTCATTTGCACAACAGCATGTGAAATTGATTGTCAATCAGTGTTGCTACCTAAGTGGACAGTTTGATTTCACAGAAGTGTGATTGACTTGGAGTTACTTTGTGTTGTTTAAGTGTTCCCTTTTTTTTTTGAGCAGTGTATATATAGAAAACAATTATTAATTTTGATTTAGGGTTAGGGATTCTGGAAATCGCTGATCTTTTCCACATCAACAAGTAAAATTTTAAGAGTAAAGTGTTTAGTGTTCTGAAATGCATTTTCCAAATTCTGCAGCTACCACATTAGCACAAATTGGAGAGAGGACGACAAAATTGTAGAGTGGAAATGATGAACAATAAAAAATATTAACTCTTCCAATTGCCATTTGTTTGCCAAACTGTATTTCATTAGTCTGAGATTGTAGATCAGCTCAAATGGGAAAAATAGGCTAAACAATAGACCAAGGCATATTGGAAACTAGCAGAAAAAAACAAGTGCCTTAGCATACATTTGCCACCGAGTGGTCTTCAATACCTTACAAAACAAAACATGAAAAAGCTATCCTTACTTAAACACGCTTTCTACAAATTTTAATACTTTAAATAATTTGATATCATTCAGCAAATTTGTAAATGTATTTATAGCTTTTGATATAACACTTTAAAAGTTTTTCTTCTTCTACAGTTGGTTGTTTTATTACGGGAATGATATGCTTAGTTTAATATTTCATTAAATTGTTCCAGGAAGATAAACATTAAGAGCTTTGCTAGCCATTAAACATTAAACTCTGTTAATTTTAATTTGCCATTTAGTTATTCCACTTTTCTGGCATTGCAGGCATTGGCCCAAGCCATTAAGGAAGCCAAAGAGCAGCACCCTGACATGTCTGTAACAAGAGTAGTGGTGCATAAGGAGAGTGAACTTGAAGAGGAAGGCCATTAAGGTGTGGATTTTCAGCTCATAATGTATACAACAATCATTCATATAACAATCGTTTGGAGAATTTCTTCATAAAGGCTTTAGATTATAGAGACCAGCCATATGAAAACCTCAACTTGAATATGTCTTATGATAAGTAAATGGATCTTCTGATTTTGCAGTGATTTTATTCTTCCATATATATTTTTAAAGAATGGTTCAGGAATTAAGAGTACAGGAAAGAAAAAGGGAAAGGGCATGGAGGCAGTTTTCAGTATCAAAACATGAGAAATGGCAAAAAGGATACTTGTTTATTGAGAAGACTGTCAAAATATTTGATGCCACCTGGTGGTATATTAAATATTTGTCCATGACAATCTAATGCAGTCTTTTGTTCCAACATACAGTCAAATCACACCTTTTAATAAGAACTAGGCAGATTTTCCTATACATGACTATTTGTCACACAACTTGTAAACTTTTGGAATTGATCCCAAGATAGTATTCAACATTAAAAAAAAAATCCAAAGTGTGGTAAGAAAGTTTAGTGTTGTTACATTCAACAATATGCATTTTTCAAGTGGCATGTAAATGCTCTGGGTGAATTAATAACTATGGATTTTCAAATAATATTGGCATACTATTCATATTATTGTGAATATTCAGTTTGATAAGAACAGTATATTATATTCCAGCATTATCAGTGATCTTGATGGGAACATGGAGCTTTGTGCTAACCCTGTGTTTTCTAAATTGCACACCTTGAATTTTAATGTAGATAATGTCGATAATACAAACACCCACCCACCCCAATTTTCTGCATTTACTGCGAGCAGTAAAAAGTTCTTCATCCTGCTTTTAAGTCACCACTATATTTGGATATCGGAATATTTGTTATATTCCTGCCCTTAGAATTGTGGATTAGTGTGACAGCACCTTGAGAGATTCACGGACATCAAAGCAATTTGTGGTTTAGATTGGCAAAAATCCTCTCTGTTCACACCACAGCTTTTCCAAAGTTACCCAGATTTGGAAGAGAAGTAGTAACATGTAATACCTGTCTTTGTCTCTGACTTTAAGCCAGGCAGAACTGGACATGCCTACCTTAAAAATTATGTTATACCTTGTGATTTTAATTATTATATCCTATATTATATTTTGTGCTATAAGAAGAAATTTATCATTTGACTGGTAGTTGCTTTAGTAACTTGATGCCAGATGGGCAGCAAATAAATTTTAAAATAAATAAAACAGATATTTCCCAAAGTAGAAGTTATGTTTATCTAACGATATACAAGGATTTTTAACAATAGCTGGGTTTTAGGTTCTACATTCTAAGTATAATACTGCTATTTATAATTACAGAATAAAGTAGCAGGTTCTGTCCCTCTGTAGCTTAACGGTAATTGGACCAATTAGAGTCTGAAATTTATTGGAAAAATATAGCATGAGGCCTTGGGAAGGAAAACTGTTTTCAAAAGAGAAAAAAGGCAATTTAGTAAAAATGTTTTAATATAGTTTAAGATTTATAACTATAATTGCATTAAATTTCTTCTTTAGGTTTATGAAGAATGCTTTGAGACTATGAAGAACTTCAATAATTCCAAGTTGATATCCTAGCCAGTCTTTCACTGAATACACCAAGCCTCACTACAGGGACCAAATTTCTCTAAACCGAATTGTCAACCTTACAGTTTTTCATGTATGTCTTTGTTTTTATAACAGATTTTTAACATTCTTGGATTTTTTTTAATGAGGTATAGAGATTTTTTTTTTGTTCAATTCCCTGCTATTTTTGTACAACTGATTTCTTGTTTGCATGAAGCAAAAATATTTAGAAAAAACTGTTTACTTGAGCAGTTTTAAATGCAGGGAAAAGGAACCCTGACTAATTTAGATACAGGCTTTTCAAAATGTCTCAAAGACTTAACTGGAAAAAATTTACTTTTTCAGATAAATGTCAAACAGTACAAGAAAAATATTCTTTTTATTAAAAAAAAAACACAAAATGTTCTTATAGCTTGGCAGGGAAAGTAAACTGAAAATCTGTATGATTTTTATATAGATTCCTATATTAAAAAAATTCTGTTTATTCTGATGATCTCCTATTTTTTTGAGAGAACTGGTGCTGGTATCATATAGAAGCGAAGTTTTAGTTATTAAAAAAATATATATTTCTATTGACCAACCACTGTTCAAGTAGCCTTTTGTTTGCACTTCACTGTCCTCAGCCAGTCCCTTCAAAGAGACCTAAGGGTCTAACATTCCAGAGTTGGAAGCACTTTGCTCTGTCCTTCCAGCAAATTTAGGCAGCTTAAAACTTAACGCTTTTCTCTTAGTGTGCTAAATGTCAGATACTCCCATTATATAAATGCATCTGCAGAAAAAATCTTGCTTTGCCTAAAAAGAAAAAAACCTCAGGGTTGGCAGCGCTTCTGATTCAAATGCAGAAAGTGTGTCGGAGCACACACTGAAAGCAGCATGCAGACTATATCTCCTTACGCAACTCCTTACAGAGTGGAGGAGAATTTTTCCATAGGTTTGTCTATGCGATCCCAGGAATAGACATGTCTCACTTAAGCAGTTGCAGTCCAGCACCACAGACTTGCACCTTCTGTCTTGGACTCTTTGAGGTGCCTTTTACTCTTTGAATCTTAAGTGCTGCCTTGCCCTATTAAAAACTCATTAACTCCTGTTATAACTGACATTTGTTGAGCAGTTATTGTTTAAGTAGCTTGCCTAATAACAGGAACAGGTTTTGAGGACCAAAAGGAACCAAGGGTATGGCCTTAGGTCCATTATCAGTGGTACCTGCTACTGAGGAGGTCTCTATGAAAACCTGTTGACTATATCCATTTTTCTCCATTGTTCACCATATGAACTGTATAGTTAAGATGCCATATTAAATTTATAGCAGCTTGAAGTTGTATTAAGTGATATTTTGCTTGCATAATACTGTTATAAAATAAAGTTTCTTTATTCTCTAAATGTTTCTCTGCTTTTAATATTTGACATTAAAAATAATGTAAACCTATCAGTGTTTATATTGTGTTGGGATTAAAAAAAACTTCTTAGGAACATATTCTTACATACTTAAACACATATCTGCTTTGCTTTTGTCCTTTCTAATATTTAGAGAAAATATTTTTTTGACTTTCAGCGGATCACTTAGAGAGAAGTGGGGAAATGGTATTGTGGCTCACTCTATGGCCTTTGATCAGTTGGGTTTTCTAAACTTCCTTTGTGGCTCTTGTGCTTTTCAGCAGTTACATGAAACCAAAAGATTTGGACTGAAATGTCACTAGTCTGTTGGTAACACCCTACCTCTGATTTCCATTCTCAGATCCCAAACATGCAGTGGACCTGTTGAAAATATTGATGTTTCACAGTTAGTGTTAGGTAGTATTTATACCATTTGTTTCCACAAAAAGTCTTATTTTTATAAATAAAATAACTGGTGACTAAAGAACTTTGAATAATGTATTAGTTCATTGAAACAAGTGGCCTACATTAATTCAGATTATAGGTGAGAGCAATTGTAACTTTTTAAGAAATGCAAATTCAAATAGTGGAGTAATGAAAGAATGGCTTGTTTATGAGTTACAAACTCTTGAGTCAGAACTTGGTGACTGCCAATCATGTCAGCCTGTCCCATTTGATGATCCACAGCTTTTTCAGTGACATTCCAATAATGTCTTTTGTCCACTCCAGTTTTACTTATTTTCCTTGCCCTTTTATGCTTCCCTCAAAGGATATTTGGAAAAAAATCTTTTTTCTAATTATCACCTGCTCATATCATGTGACCAAAATATGTTTCTGTTTTCTGATACTTCTCTTAAGGGAATAGTCAAATTTTATTTCATCCAGGACACATTTCTGTTTCTCCCAATCCATGGGTCTGTTATCAACTGACTTAACAAACCCTAAAATTCATAATTTAAAGACTTGTATCTTATTACTCAACAGCTGTATATGGCTACTAGAAAAGCCATTGCTTTAATTATTCTGACTTTTGTTGTTATGGCAATGTCCTTCATTACCTTGTTTAAATTTGTAAATTGCATTTAATTCATTTTTAATGCTTTATACCCATTTTTGTTGATGAACACACACACACACACACACCATAAGTGTCCGTTTTCTTCATTATGGGCTTACTAAGCATGCTGGTTGACATTGTTGTCTTTGTTATTTAACGTTAGCGCATATTTTTCATTTCCCATTTTTACTTTCACAATGAGCTCTTCCACATCATTTTTATTTTCAGATAATAAAGTAGCATACTCTGCAGATTTCATTAATGTCTAATCTCCAAATGTGATTCCAAATTTCAATTCTGCCTGTCAGGATCTTTTAAACTATACTTAGCTTGGGCTCAAGACACAAACGACTCATCAGCAGCACAGCTCCTTAAACAACACACATACTATTACTCAATACTACTCATTCTTTTCCACTCCTCCTGCTATTCCTACTCCTTACAAATACTGTTAGAGAAAATGTCCCTTTCTGGCTGCTTTACTTCCAACAAATACCTCTTCCCAACATTCTCAGCTGTTTCACATAGCTTTTATAGACATCTGCCATGCTGACACTGGGGAGACGGCTTAAAGAGAAGAGACAGAAACAGCACAGAAATTGTTTAAGCAGCCTACCACAAACCTCATCTCTTAGTAAAAAAAAACCCCAATCCTGTTTTTTCATGAGGCTCGTGCCGTTTATTTGTGTCTTTCCCATGCTGTAGTAGCAAATCAGCGATGACATTTTGCTGTCCATATCTTGATATATGATACTGAATTGGCAAGGTTGTAATGTGAGACACTATTTGGATTAACGGTGAATTGGTATATTTCATTTGTTGCAGCCAAGTGAATGGTTGATGGGTATTACAATGACTTCCCAACCCCCAAAATATACACGTAGAGCATTGATTGCCCATTTTAGTGCACAGGCTTCTTTTTCAATGGTGCTGTATTTTTGTTCTCTTGGGAGGAGTTTCTTTGAGAGATAAATTACAGGGTTGTCCATCCCTTCCTGATTTATGATGAGCACTGTGCCTAGCCCATTATACATGTCTATTTGTAGGACAAAAGGTTGGTTAAAATTCAGCCCTTTCAATATTGGCTTCACGCACAGCATGTGTCTTATTTTATCAAAGGCTTTCCTTTCATTTGAGTAGGGGCTAAAGACTTCTTTAGACCATTCTCCTTTAACCTTTTCAGATCTTAATGCTTCCTGCTTTCTGAAAAAGGCTTTCTTACTCTTTCTCCTATGTCTTCCGTCCAAACATCTTCTGATCATTTTGCTGCCCTTTGAACTGTTTCTGGGTCGTGGTCTTGTGCCCAAAATCTCATTTTGGTAGGGAGCACATTTAGAAACTGTTCTAAAATTACTTCCTCTCCCAATTTTTCTTTGCTTCTTTCTTCTAGCCTCAACTATTTCCTACCTAGGTCTTCCAATCTTCCCTACAATATATGAATCCCTTCCTGTTCGTCATCTGTGTAGCTCCTAATCCTCTGCTTGTAGGTTACATGATACATGTATAGGATTACCTCTTTAATATGATAATCTATTACTCCCAGGAGTGAGATTCTACCAGTTCACACCTATTCGCTAGAACCTGTTGTTAACATTCTAAGCAGTTCAGAGAACCAGTTGTTAGAAGAAATTACTGGCCTAATCCTGTAAGGAAGGCAGAGAGAAAACATTCTGGTGTTGCTTACAGTAACTGCCTCTCTGTTAAACCTTATTACATTCTTGGCAGGACTAGACTTCCTGTCTCAGGAGCCTCTCTGGAGTTTTTTCCCCCTCCTTAGCTGGTACTTTGTGTGGAGTGACCATTCAAAGTTACAATGGCACTGAAAAAAGTGACTCATGACCATTTTTCACACTGATGACTGTTGCAGCATCCCCTCAGTCATGAGAGGCCAGGCGAGGAGATGCGTGCCTCGATGTGAGTGATAGAGTTGGCCACGCCCAGCCAATAACATGACCACCAAGCCATGCCGACCCAGTCACATGACCACCAAGCCATGCCCACCAACTAAGCCATGCCCACAGAACCGGTTAAAAAATTTGAATCCCACCCCTGATTACTCCCCTAGTTGAAAGACTATTAAAAGCCCTTAGAGCATTTCCTGATAAGCATGGGGCTACTAATCTGGCCACCCATTCATTCATAGTCCATTTATGAGAGTTAGTAACTTTCAAATGTGGCAAAGGTTTCTATATCTTCTTCTGTTAACCCAGGGATTTTGAGATCTTTGGGACCATCTCTCCTCTGTTCTGAAAACCCGAGAGATGAATGGTCCCCCCGTCTCACTTCCCTCCTTGCCTCCCTTTCACTCTTCCCATTCAAGCCTATATTTCCACTTTCCCTTCAAAAGCTTTCTTTTTAAAAGGGCCTTTTCATCTGCTGTTGCCTCAACATTCCTGTAATGATACCGGAGGTTCGTCACTTTTCTGCCTGGTCTGCCTTTTCTTTCACTAGGGTAGATACCTGTCTCTATCAAAGTAATAGTATCTTTTTTAGGGAGAACATATCTGCCCTTTCTACTTTTTCCTTTCCTGTTTGTGTCAGCTTTGGAAGCCATATTGACACGAGACGCTTCCACACTGCTCCGTTTTTAAGCCTGGGAAAATGGGAGAGGGGAATTTCTTGGGGTGTATGTGGTTAGACATAATAGCATTCTTCTTCTAAGTCAAGGTCATGTTGTTCTGCACTTGGGTGAGGGGACGTCTCATGTTGGGACGGATGGTGATTGGGGCATAGGATGCGATGATGGGTGCAGGGGATGGATTTGTAGTTTTTACTTATTGCAAGGAAACCCAGAACTTTCAGCTTCGGGATTCCCTGGATGTGCCAGTTTGCTATCCAGATAAAACAGAACTTTTGAGAAGATGTCTGTCTTGGAGTTATTTGTTGGAGTGGAGGTTTTCTGGAATGCTGACTGATTGTATAGGCTCTAGTGAGAGGTCCAGTTTCTGCAGCCAGGATTGTTGGCTGTTGCCTTGTTGGTCTGTTGGTCTGAACTCTGCAAGAGCCCAACTCACTTCCTTTTGCAGCTAAGGTTTAAATATCCCATTCCACGCCTTTTGGGATATCCCACCACTGCCACCACTTTGTCGTAGGATTTTTAAAAAACTATATACACAATTAGATGTGCTCAAGACACAAAAGAGCCAACAACAGCACAAGTCCCTAGACGGCACACACAAGCACTCACCTATTATTACAGTCACTACTCACTCTTCCCCATTCCTATTACTGCTGCTACTCCTACTCATTGTGAGTATTGCTATTGGAAATATCCCTTTCTGGCTGCAGCTGCTTCTTTACTTCCACACACAAACACTTCTTGCCCCTCAGCTGTTTCACAGCAGTTGCTTTTATAGGCGTACAGGAAAGAGCTTAAAAATAAGGTCCAGAAGCAGCACAGGTGCTGGCAATTTGAGCAACCTGCTTGCCCACACTGCTATTTTTATAATCAGTGTAAATTAAACAAGTTCAGGGACAGGATGAGTCCTTCTCTTACTCCCTACATTATTCTGAGTCACTCTGTTTCGTCAAACTCCGTTTCAACAGTAGCTTCTTACTCATTGTAAAAGAATAACTGAATCTTCTAGCACATTCACTGGCTTTATTTTCAAATTCTGACGTGAATTACCTTCAAAACAAACTTGCTGTTATCAATAAAACAAAATGTTTTAAATTATCTTAAATATTTTCTCAAATACTCCCTTTAATTTTTTAAGTAATATGTACATATGACACCAGTAATTCATGAACTGTTCCACACACTGCACTCACTGACTGTATTCTACTTCTCCATCTTGCATTTTCTCATATAGTTGTATTCCAATGTTTTCCAACCAATCACCCTCAGATATAAACTGTGTTTTGGTTGTTTAAAACAGGCTGCAGTGAACTATGAATTCACTTTGCTAAATTCTATAACCCTATGTCCTGCAGTCTTGCATTTACAATACTCAGAATGAAATTTTGTGGATTAGAGTGGATTTTAATCTGGATAATCCCTCTGTTTTAAAGCAGTGTACAAATACTAGAATTAAAATTATTAAATAGTATTAAGCATCTCACAGATACCAAGGGAAGTAATCTATACAGCTTGTACTACTACAGTGGACAAGTGACTACAAGTTTGCAGTCTATAAATCACAGCAAATGTAGCAGATTGTCTTTTCTTAATCTTACTGATTGTGCAGGACTCCATTGGGGGAAATGATCTCTCAAGTATCTGAGACTGTTTACATGCCCAAGGTAAACCTGGTTTGCTTGTTAGTCAGTGCACTTGCTTCAACAGAGTGTAACGTGCATGCCAGATATTCTGCATAGAATGCTTCTGCTGAATTCTATTGCTGATAAGTGCTCCATTAGACTTCATGTAGATATTATAGTGCACTGGCATCTCAGCAGTCAGGGAGCAGAGGCATCGTCAATAAATTCTCTTCTCTGAAAATGTCCTTTCAAGTAGGATTGGAATCCATCTAGCATAGTTCTTTAACAATTCCCAACTCACACAGATGGTCTAGGAAATAGTGTAGTATACACTATCAACAGCTGCTGAGATACAAAGCAAATCAGTAGAGTAAAATTACCCTTCTTCCTCTCTAACAACAAGTCATCTATCAGGTTTTAGCCAGTCCCAAGCCAGGTCATAACCCAGATTGCAAAAATATGTCTTCCAAAAGACTCAAGGCTATGCATCATTTATTCAGCTTCATGATCAATCTTAACATTTTTGTGGATCCAAGAGCTGCAGTTGCTGGAATGATAATACAAAGGTGGTAAGATCATTTTTTCTGTTCTTTTTCAGTAACTACTGGGTTTTCTTTCAAAACAAAACATGAAACTACAAAAACAAATATGTATCTTTTTAAAAATGAAGTTTATTTTCAGACCAGAATTTTCATGCATCTACTTCTTCAAAACGATGAGAAAATAAATCATCAGTGTCCACTAGTAGTAACTTATTTATTTATAAAATTTGTAGGCCGCCCTCTTACCTCAAGATAACTCTTGGAGCTGATCTTGAGGTGCAAAAATGTGAGCTTACTGAGTTTAGCGGATTAAGCAACACACATTCCCTCATTAGAAAAGCAAGCCCACTTAGGTTTGGTAAGAATTCCCCTTAAGAAAGGGATGCATCACCCGCAGGCCACGCCCACCCCAGATCCACAAAGGGGGAAAATATCGTGAAATGTCACGTGATGGCAATGTGACGCCTTGAGTTTGACGCCCGTGCCCTAAGACAAAAAATAGTCCTGATTCTCTACATATCCATACTCTTTTCCGACTCTTCCTGCTGATGCCTTAACTGTTACTCGCATGGTATGCAAGTGATGAAAATAATGCCATGCTGATACAGTGCAAGTTCCAATGCTTCTGTGTGAACGCTATATCATGTTGTCACTTTGCACGGAGAAAAGTGGACCAGCTTGTATGGTGACAGCATAAAATTGCTTTCATCATTTTGATGAATGTGGTAGATCCTATGGATGCTCCTGCTGTTGAAATCCATTATTTTTAATTTCAGATGCTTCGGCGTGAAAAATTAGTCATGCATTTAGCAAAAAAATTAAAACCTGTTGACCATTATTTTCTTGGTTCTCATAATTTAAATTAAGGTTAGTAGCTAAGCTGCTTTTGTGCCTGCTGGACTTCGTGATCCACTTCCTTTTTCAATTAAAGCAGAAAAGGAGATGGAAAAAAAATGTAAAGCATGGGTGTCAAACTTGATCGCGTCACATGACGTATTGTGATGTTTTGCCTTTGCAGAGACAGGGTGGGCGTAGCCTGTGCATGACTCAACTGGTCCGTGGGCTGCCAGTTTGAGCATGCCTGATGTAAAGTAATAAAGAATTTCCCCTTTTAACAATTTGTGACTGGCCATTCTCATAATGTGATAGCCCCTTTGGCTGCTAGTTTGTGAGATTTTTAAATCCATACCTCTTCTCCAATATTTGGGCTCATACATTACATTGACTCTCATAACTTTTCTGTAGTTTATGTAGTTTCAGTAATTCTGTAAATCACAAACTTGTATAGTTTTCTTTCTACCAGAAGTATCCAACCGAGCCACAGCTGCCTGAGCTGCAAGAACTGATTTGGAGGAGAAATATTTGCTTTTTTTTTCTCGATGACAGCAAGTATTTATATTCAAAAAAAGCTCTGCCACAAAGTCCATGTAATCGGGAAAGTCAATATTTTGCAACAAAAGCAAAATCAATTCATTAGACCTAAACAAGATCAGACAAAAAGAAAGCAGCAGTGTTTGATGTATTTATTTTTATATGCCATCTCTTAGCATTTTGTATAACAACAGTTTATGCTATATGTTTATACACAATTAACATTTCATTTGTTTCTATTTCCACAATTGCAAATGTTTCAAATACAGAAAAACAGAATAAAACTCAAATGCTTCTGTCTTGTGATAGGTTTTATTTTTCCCTCTGAGAGAACATGAAGACATTTTCTGAATTGGGTTCAAAAAGCTGTGGCCTCATCGGAAGAAGCAAAATAACTAAAAGTCATTTTAAATAATGGTTTCTTTTTTTATCTTTTTCTTATCCACATCAATGGAATATCTTTCCTGGGTTTTAAATAACAGTAAGCTGCAGTTGAATTTTTCCAGTAAATAGCTGAAGCTGAACCTATCATCCAAAGTCACATCCTCTAAAGAAATTGTCATCTTCTTACTGATGATCTTGCTTTCTTTTTGAATTCCTCAATTTGTTGCATTTGGCATAGTACTGGAGGACAACATCTGTGGGATTATTGGCCAGAGACAATTGCTTGTTCACTGAAGAGAATAAAAACATTTGCAGGTGTTGAGTGCCAAGAAGGCCAATTAGACACAATTAAGTAGAGAAGCCTTTCTGATAAAATAAATGGCTAACTTGAGTATTTAACTTATTAAAGAAAAAAACATTTTTATTAGTGCATCGGAGGCAGCTTAGATAAAAGTTCCACAATACCTATGATAAATAGAGTCATATTATGTCAATCTTAGTTCCCATCTTAAACAATGGGAACAGTTGTGATTAGATTACTTTTTGGCTTTTGGGGCTAAGATGAAGTGTAGAATAGAAATACACACAAGAAATAATGACTTTCACATCTCAGAAAAACCCTTTGCACATTACAATAGTCAAATTCTTTCGGTATATCTTGAAAGTGGACATGAGGCAAAGGGTTAGAAGAAGATAGTTTGAGGATGGATAAACTATTTTTTTTTCCACCAAACACTCTCTTTCAACTTCCATCAATTCCAACCACCAGTCCCAGCAGTCAGGCATGAAGGCATTGTATGTATCAGCATATCTTATCAGAATGGCTACTCTATGTTGGAGTGTACTTAGCAATAACTACAAGCAGGATAGTGGTTATTTTGCATTTCAAACAGACAATTTGAACTATTCAGTCCTAATTGATACATAACTTTATAGCAAAGCCTTCTATATTATGATAGTGCTGCCTTCTTGCTTACCTTTCAGGCCCCCGCAATGTTGGCTGACTTACCTTCTTTCAGCTTGATCCGGAGGTAGACAATGAGCAGTAACAGAAGTAAAGTTACAGGCAGGAAGATTCCAGTGAAAAGAAACCAGCCAGGCACCTTGCTCAGAAACACTCCTAGATTATATCCCATGGCCTAGGAAACACAAGCAGTAATGTAGGCCTACCAACCCACCGTCTTCGTGTGTTTGCGTTCCTTGATAATCCTTGCTTCTGCCGAAGGGCCTTTGCTCAGTCCTTATGACATTTCCCCCTTTCTGGACTTTGTTTTGTTTATACAAGCCTGTGATTCCTAATAAGAATAAGCCACTTACAGAGTTACTCGGTGCAAAGTTTAAAACAGCATGTTGGAATTATGCTGAGTGGTCTAACTAAAGTAGAAGAAGAGGCTTTGTTTCCTTTTCTGAGGTCAATCATTGTTTGGATATCTTCTGCCCTGATCATTTATTACGATCACAACAGTTCATGTAAGAGTATTATGTTATATAAGATGCATTTTTGGCACTTGTCTTACATTGCTATGCGCTGAAAGCTATCTTTCTGCACGGTTAACAGATGAATATTGCTATTTCTTATCTCTCATTTCCAGAAATATGGTATAATAGTTGGGGATCAGGTGTTCTCATTAGCTGCCTCTAAGAAATTTTGAAGCATGGTATTGCCAAAGAAAGTGGGGTTACCATCCAAAGTAATGTTTTGGGAGTTTAAATAGAACTAGTGATATAAACAGAAAGATAAAAGTCCTAGGGTTGTTTCCCCCACCCCCCTTAGAGTTAAATTTAATCATACATAACGTGCCAATAAATTTCATTGAGCACTGAAATCTCTTTGGTGACTCTTGTTCATCTCTTCTGCTATCTTCGGGAACAGATATGATGATCCTTGTTGTTCCTTGGTGTTATTCTGCTCTAATTACCATGCTTTGATTCTGAGCTAAATAAACCCTTTTATTTACATTGCATTTTCTCCAATAAGAATCATATAAAATATTAAAACATTGACATGTCCAGATACAGAACAGATTTAAACAGATTTAAAATTAGTTTCCATATAATTAATACAAATGCTCTGCATTATTCTAATTAATCTTGAACTCCTTTATTTGGTGATTCACAATACAGCATAAAATACAATAAAACATAAAAGCAAATTCCCTAAGGATTGCTGCTTGAACTTTCTAAACTGTAAGGTGTCTGTAAGCAAGGAAAGCAGTGGAAGACTGAACTTGATCAAATGAAAAGCAAAGTGAGAGAAAAACAGACAATTGATTGCTTGTAGAGTGTCAAGCTTACTTTATGGATCCCACATGCTCTATCATCATTTTCATTTAAAGACCCCATAATCCCTTGAGGGATGGAGGTTGGGCAACTGAATGGAGCTAAGCAGAGTGTTTAATGGCCGGATGCCCTCCCTAGCCAAAGCTGAGTTATGTTCAGCAGATATATTCTCAGTGTGCCCAGAGAGAGAAATACTCACAACCTCCTGATTGTGAGGTGAGAGCTCACCTCTAGACTTCCACACCATTCTCATTTCACATGCTCTATGTATTTGTAATATTAATGTTGCTGTGCTGACAGAAGTGAAAAAATCAAAAACATCTTTTCAGTGACATGTTTTACTCAGCAACTGGTTTAATAAATATGACAAAATAAATACCCCCATTCATGAATTTTTTATTCTGTTCTGTTATATGGCTATGGAAGCCAACATTACTGTGTCATGTCAAAAACCATTACTTTCTCGTTCAAAATTCCACATGTCTAGCAATAAATTTTACTTGGTTTCCTTCATGTGTGTATTTTAGTGACAATGTATTTTTTGAACTTGTCTTTCTTATTTTATATGGTGTTCGTGTCTTTCAATATACAAGTGGCACATCACTTTAGCTCCTTATTGAGTTGAAATGATGCCTCTAGAAATGTAATTGTATTTGCTCATGTTTGGTCTGTCTGCATTCTGCTTTTGTTGCATTCACCTCTTACAAGAGGTGGTATTCAGCAGGTTCTGACCAGTTCTGGAGAACCAGTAGCAGAAATTTTGAGTAGTTCGGGGAACCGGCAAGTACCACCTCTGACTGGAGATTTTACAGTATCCTTCCCCTGCCACGCCCACCAAGCCACGCCCAGAGAACTGGTAGTAAAAAAATTTGAATCCCACCACTGACCTCTTACATACACGTCTCTCTCAACCTGCATCATGCAAATTCTTTAGGGGAAACACTTTCTATACTGACAAAAAGCTGCCATCAGACTGATTGATCAACAATAAAGGGCAATCTCCTATAATAACTTGCCCGTTGCTGTCATTTTTTTACCACAGTCTGATAGACATTTGGATGGGGCATGGAAGTAGCCTTCTTTATTATGGGACTGTCCCAAAAAGAGCTAACTTCATTAATGATTTTCTATAATATAGCATATAACAATTTAGGGATTTAAAAATATTTATATAATGAAGACGTATATGACAGTAAGTACTGTTATGTAGTTTGGACGATACAAGAACATCCTAGTTTTTTGTGCAGTTCCACAATGCCCCTTAAAGCATTTGATAAGCTGATTCATGCTGAGAAGCCTGAATAGATGAAATTCATATTATTTTCTCCCATATTTTCTCTTTATATAACAGAATAACCTGCACCTTTATCATTTGATCTGGACTCATAAGAAAATGGGTTCAATTGCTAAACAATTTGTTGTTTGCTAACTAAATCATCACTTGAGACTTTCAAGAAGAGATTGGACTGCCATTTGTCAGAAACGGTGTAGGGTCTTCTGCTTAGGCGGGGGGTTGGACTAAATGATCTACAAAGTCCCTTCCAACTCTGATTATCTGTAAAAATAGGTCATCAGCATTGGATGAGCCATTGTTAGTTTCCCCCCAAAGTCCTACCTTCACATACAAACTTTAAAGCTGAAGATATTGGCTCAAGGCAGAAGAAGCAAAGAAGGCGTATTAACACCTAAGCAGTAGGCCCAAATTAACTTTTTCTAGCTAGCCCCCCTGCAATGAACTCTGATTAAGTGCTCAATCCCAAGATTGTATTCAAGCAGACAGTACCAAGTTAAATTAGGCTGAATGTATTGATTTTATTTGTACCTCTGAATTGGTTTTCCTCTATTCCTATTTCCTTAATGAACTTTTTATAACTGGAGATTTGGATTCATTGGCTTTAAAAAAGAATCACCTCATTTAATTTTTTTTATGGCTTTAGAGCTATACCTGGTAGTTCAGAATTGACAAAAGAGTTGTTAAATTCTTATTTCTTGACAAGAAGATCCAAAGCATTTTTCTTTCCATTTTTCTGGAGCTGGCCTGAAGGGAGAGACATCTGGTAGAAGAACTATCCAGCTGGACAAATTGGAGCAGTATTTCTCAAACTTTGCAAATTTTAGAAGCATGGAATTCTCCTGCCAACTCCACAGTATTTAAGTTGCCAGGTGTCAGAAATATGTTAGCTGGGAAGTTCAGAATTCGGACTTCAAACTTGGCAACTCTAAGATGTCTGAACTTTCTCAGGTCCACACATCTTAAAGTTGCCAAGTTTAAGAAACACAGGATTAGAGGGAGTCTGGAGGATCAGCCTGGCTAGTGCCAGTCTATCAAGAATCTTCTTCAGGAGCCCTTAGAAGAATAGCTCTTGCAGGAAAGTTCTCCAATCTTTCCAGTTAGCTGGCAATTAGGATGCAATGTTTGATTCAAAGCTTAAGCAGTTGAATAGTTATTGGTTGCTTTAGGTTTAATATACCTTTGGACTAAGAGCTAGAGTAAGAATTAGGATAGCTATTTGTATTAGGGTCAAGTTTCAATAAAGGGTTGCTTCATTGCTTTATTGAAACATGGTTAAATCTTTTATTCTTTGTCTTTCCTATTTGTAGGCTTACTACAGTGTTAAGCTCTTTTCACCCTGGAAAAATGACCTTGAAAAATATTTTGACTCCAGGAAAGTACAGAATGGCATTTAAAGTAGTCGGAGTGCAAACCCACTTAGATTAATTTATAAAGGGGACAAATGTATAACAAGCTGGGAAAGTTACAACTAGATGTTAAGTTTGTAAAAAATACATATTCTAACTAATGAAAACTTTTTTTTAAAGCCTAAACATGGGATTCAACAAATTTGTATTAGCAGATATCCAATTAAAGCAGATGGGGTAACTATTATGTCTAACAGCAGTCTTAATGAACTTTGTGATAGTGAGGGACACTTTATTTTTTCATAGTAATGATAGTTACTATTTATTTGATTAACTTTTATGGCCCCATTAGGAACATTTCTGAAATTGTATATATGTCTGTGTGTTTGTGTGTATCTAATTAAATTTAGAGACTCTGGGTAGTTTGTAATTCCCTCCCTCTTCCAAAAAACAAAAATAAAACACAAACACACACACCACAAAAACAGAGTTTCAACAACTGTTCTGTTCCCAGGCACGGAAGCAGCAAAAGTTTTCAAATATTTCCAAAACATTGTTAGAATTGGAGCATACAGTTTTCTGGTTGAAATATTTTGTAGGCATCAACTTATAATGTCTTCTAGACATTATGTCATTCAAGATTCTCAATTATACAGAAGTGCTTAAAAATTATGTTCCCTCACACATATGATGCATCCTTATCCTTTAAGAAATCATTAAAAACATAGTTGTTGCCTGAAATCTTGGAATTGGATGAATATGGAATCCCCTTTAGCTTAACTTTGGTTGTACTGTGCTTTCAGTTGGCTGTGCTTTCTTTTTATATGTACAATTTTTGTTTTATTTGTAAGCAGCCCAGAGCTATTAAGAAGTCAGACAGCCTCTAAACTGGAAAATAAATAAATTGGAAGTTATCGCAAGCATATATATTAGAATTCAACTTAATATTATTATTCTGAGCTAAAATAAAGAAGCTGTGACACAAGGTGTAAGGAAAGCAATCTGAATAATTATTGAAATAGAATACCCCATTAGTGTAGTATAATGTATGTGACTCAGCCAAATAATAAGTGAAGTGACATTCCACATTTTTGCGTGCTGAGAGTTTGCTCTGTGCAATGAACCTGGCATTTCCCGGGTTTAATTTGTTTCTACCAACAATATTGATTTCTAGTATGGGGAGGAGGATTTGAGATAATCCAACAGTTTGTCCACTGCTGATCTGATTGGAAAAAAATCTCATAACAGCTGAGAGCAACTACCTTCTCTTAAACTTTCAAAGGGCAATACCAAAGGAAAGTGTGGTGAGGGTTGGAATAATATTTGTGGACCCCCAATGACCCAAGCGGGCTTGATTTAAATATGCTGGAATCTGTTTCTTGACTGAAACCGAATCCAAAACCCTCAAGCCCTTGAAAGGTAAGTCCAAGACTGCTATTTATGAAAGTTGTAGACTTACTGTAATTCACCCAGTTGTTAGCCATGATGAATTAAATACCTTCTGTCACTTACCGATTTCAGGTGTAATGTGACATGAAATAATAAATGACATTTGGCATTCGTCATGGCATGCCATTTATTTCTTGTAAATGCTAATTTGATTTATGACATTTCACCCCTTAAAACTATAGTTCTACATCACGATGAGGCTCTGTCGTCTGCCTGTTCATAATCTTTCCCTGACAGGAAGGCTCTATTTTGAACCTCACCCTATTTTTCATCCTCTGTTTTTCCCCATATTATTTATAATAATAAATGATAAACCTCAGTCTTTTGGAACCCCGTGCAGATTAGAGATTTAAGCTGAATAAAACAGTAAATTCTAAGAGAAGGCTTTTGCATCTAATTTGTCAAACCATCATGAGTAACAGAAAGTGACAGAATTAAGAGAATAACAGAGTTGGAAGGGACCTTGGAGGTCTTCTAGTCCACCCTCTGCTCAAGCAGGAGATCCTATTCCATTCCAGACAAGTGGCTGTCCAGAATCTTCTTAAAAGCCTCCAGTAATGGCGCATCCACAACTTCTGAAGGCAAGCATTCCACTAGTTAATTGTTCTCACTGTTAGAAAAAAAAATTCCTTAGTTCTAAGTTGCTTTTCTCCTTGATTAGTTTCCATCCATTGTTTCTTGCCTCGCTTCTTGTCTTTGGAAAAATAGATTGACCCCCTTCTTCTTTGTGGCAGCTTCTCAAATATTGGAACGTTGCTATCATGTCACTTCTAGTCCTTCATTCCACCAGACTAGGCATACCCAATTCCTGCAACTATTTTCATATGTTTTAACCTCCAGCCCCCTGATCAACTTTGTGTCTCTTTTCTGCACTTGTTCCAGGGTCACTACATCTTTTTTATGACCAAACCTGAATGTGGTATTCTAAGTGTAGTCTTACTAAGGCTTTATAAAGCAGTACTGATACTTCACGTGATCTTCATTCTGTCCTTCTGTTAATGCAATCTGGAATGCATTGGCTTTTTTGGCCAATGCACATGGTTGGCTCATATTTAAGTGGATTCAGATGAGTGCATAGGGACAGGTAGTATTCTAGCTTCTCAAATTGCTATTGTACTCAGGATCAGGGTTCCTGCTGAGAAGTAGATAATAGTAACAGAGGATGGGAATTCTTGAAAGGAAAGTGGAAAATCCACCTCAATCTAGTGGACTCCTTCCATGCTACATTTATAAGTCTCCAAATATTTTTATTAGGAGCGTTTTTATTCATTTTTATGCTTTATTATTTTAGTTGTATTTCAGTCTAATATCATCACAAAATATGTTACTTTATTCTATGTATTTAATTATTAGTCACATTCATATAGTTGCCCAAAATACTAAAAGCAACCAGGAGATGCACTGTGTCACCCACCTCAATCCTCTGAGATGATCCAGAAGGATACTATGAATAATGGTACCAGAGGTGGTATTCAGTAGGTTCTGACAAGTTCTGGAGAACCGGTAGTGGAAATTTTGTGTAGTTCAGAGAACCGGCAAATACCACCTATGACTGGAGATTTTACAGTATCCTTCCCCTGCCATGCCCACCAAGCTACTCCCACAGAACCAGTAAGTAAAAAAATTTGAATCCCACCACTGAATGGTACCAAACTACAGCAATTAGCAATAGCAATAGCAATTGCATTTAACCTAAGTCCTCATTTTACCAACCTTGGAAGGAGGGAAGGCCAAGTCAACCTTGAGCCAGTCAGGATCAAACTCCTGGCAGTGAGTTAGCCTGCAATGCTGCATTCTAACCACTGTGCCACCCCAGCCATTGGTATTTATTGGATTAAAAAACATTTTGCACACCCCTAAACCAGAACAAGCAAATTAAGAGAAATTATGGAACAGTTCAGTTTTCCCAACTGGTGTGGTTGCATGACAACTCCCATGATTGTCCATCAGCATGGTCTTTGGCTAAAAATGGGGCAGGGAGGAAAGTTGAAAGAAACCTTCTCATTGTCAAAATTTATCTCTTCCTCTTTCAGTTGGAACTAAGTGAGAAGAGATGTGAGTGATTAATCCTGCCAGATCACATTTGCCTAAGCTCACTTTCTCTGGGATTCTCCTCAGGACTCTCCCATTCATCCCTCACAAGGCATGATCACAGCTGCACCTTACCACTATGAGTGGATCCCTCTTTAGGGTTTTTTCCCGACATTATCTCACCACCCTTTACGGCCACTGTGTTAAATATTATTAAACTATTTCCAGAAATATTTTTTTTTATTTTTGTTCCAGTTTACCAGCAAGTTTCCTTCCTATCCTTTTTTTGTCACATTCTTGGAAGGAAGTAGTAGTTCCCAATTGATAGAGGCTACACACAGAACAATGCCAAGTTGGTATTTTTTTTTTCAAAAATATCTTTAAATAGTCCAGGAAATACAATCAAAATGCAATTAAAGTGGTTAGGCTAGTAAGCGTCTTCCAAAAGAGGGGCGTTTTAAGAAGGGTGCTGGGAGCACAAAGTGGATTTAAACCAAAAGCACAACTGCCAACTGGTCATGTAACAAGGGATCAAACTGAAAACTGCTTAGTGATAAAAACTTGCTGCTAATAAAACAAGCCTGTTATTGCTACTACTGCTGTTGCTATATAGGTTGGTGTCCATATGCCTTTAGACTAGAGCTTCAGGCGTTTTTCTAAATGATTGACAATAAGAGAGTCATACACTTCTAATCTGCTCTTCTCCCACTCCCGCCCCCAACACTCCCCACCCCCACACTCCTTCTACTAGTTTCGGTACTAACAAGCTTCTGTGGACACACAGGCATCCAGAGCAGGAATCTGTGTAAAATATAAGGTCCCTCTTTCATTTTCAGGCCTTGCCCTCAGTGTACAGTATTAGCAAATCACATTTCAGTGTTTTAGAGCAGAGGTCTCCAACCTTTCCAGCTTTATGGATTGGCAGCAGTGATGAGGATAGAGGATGATTCCGCATGAGCAAGTGCATACGCAGCTCCATTTGCGCGTCAAGTTTACACATACACCACTCACCGAATTGAAGCTCCCCCCTCCCCCCACTCACTGGTGCCCTAAGCACTGACAAATCTTGGTGCCCCCCATTCTTTGTCCATACTGCACAAATGAAGCCATATTCTCAACTTTGTGGTGTTCCCTTTGGGGCTGGTTCTCAGCCGTTGGTCCAGATAATCGTAGATAGAAATATGAGTCAGCAAACAGGCAGGGTTAGCACTGGGAGCATTTGCATTCCAGTGTAATTTATTCCCTTACCCCACTCACCTAAATGCTTTTAACTCTGCCCTATGCTCGTTTCCCAATCACCCTTCCCTATTATGCCTAGCCTCCTTTAAACCTTGTATACTAATGGCCTGCTTTCCTATCCCCGATTCCCATCTAATCCCCTTTTCCCAGCCAGTATACACAAGTCTCTCCCCCCAGGAGTTCCAGCCGTTACCAATGCTCAGTGGCATTTTGGGATCCCCAACGCATCTGTAAGGAATTCCCCCACTCCGTTGCCTCCCAGCCATTTCTTGCTCCATGACAGCCGAAATCCTAGTTAGCGTCAGAATGATAGAAACAACGTCAAGGCTGGCTTCCCCAGCTGTTGCCTCTCAGCCATCGCCCCTCAGCTGTTTCAGCTGACTCAGGCAACATCACGTGTGTGTGCCGATCCCACCGGGACCCAAGACGCCGCTGATGTAGATTTGCACAGAGTCCGACACTGGTGCCCTAAGCACATGCTTAGTCTGCTTAATGGTTAATACACCACTGCTCCCATTCATGCAAGTGGTGCTGCACCCATGCTTGCTGGCTGCTTATGCGGCCCAGTTCTGAACAAGCTGCAGCCCAATACCGGGCCACGGCCCAGGGGTTGGAGATCCCTGTTTTAGAGGGCGAGTAGAAAGTACAAGTAGTCTTTGATATACAACCAGAATTCCACCCAAGTTTATGACCTTTTTTTTGCCGCAGTTGTTGAGTGAATCTCTGCAATTGTTAAGTGAATCTTGTAATACAGCAAATCCCGGTAAATCTCCCCTCCCCGCGTTGACTTTGCTTGTCAGAAATTGGCTGGGAAGGAGGCAACTAGTGATCATGTGGCCCTGGGAAGCTGCAAACATCATAAATACATGCTGGTCGCCAAGTGTCCAAATGTTGAACATGTGACTATTGATATGGTCATATGTACAAGGACTGGTCGTAGGTCCTTTTTTTCATATCTTTGAATCAGTGGTGGTATTCTACCAGTTTGGCTCAGTTCAGGTGAACTGGTAGTAAAAAAAAATGCTACTGTTCAGCCATAAAGAAACAGCTACTGGTTCGATAGAACCGGCATTTTTTCCCTCCCAATGATCAGCTGTTCCTATGATCAGCTGTGATGGGATCCCCCTCACTGTCTTACTGCTTCACCCAGCAGGCTTCCCTGAGGCCCAGGAGGCAAAAAAAAAAAAAAGAGCATGGGTTCTGCTGCTGTGCGCCCCCCACTCCGTTTTTTGCCGCCTGGGCCTCAGGGAAACCTGCTGGGAGCAAAAACTGCCTCCCAGGAGGCTTTCCTGAGGCCCAGGAGGCAAAAAAAACAGAGCTAGGGGTGCTGCAAAAAAGAAGAAGCCATGCCCACCCAGTCACATGGCCATGCCTACCTAGCCGTTCCCACCTAGCCACGCCCACAGAACTGGTAGTAAAAATATTTGCATCCCACCCCTAGTTGCTAAAGGAATGGTTGTAAGCAGGGGTGGGTTTCTACCAGTTCTGTCCACCTCTATAGAACTGGTAGTTCTGTAGAGCAGCAGACATAGAACCGGTTCTAAGTCTGCTACTGTTTTGGCCCGCCCGCCCGCCTGGGCTCTTACCTGACCTTTATTTCCTGCTTTTTCAACTGCAGCTGCTTTGCACAACACAGCTGCAGTTGAAAAAGCAGGAAAAGAGGGCTTTTCCAACTGCTGTGCACCCGCGCACAGTGCTGCTCAGCTGTCCGGGCAGCTCAGCAGGTCCTAAATTGCACTCGTGCGACTCGCGCGACTCGCACACATGCGCATGCGATGCAGAGCATCAGAACCGGTAGTTATGCTGGTCGGATCCCATTCCTGATTGTAAGTCAAGGACTACCTGTATCCTGATCTTTCCTATTGGTCATTTTCTTCGGGAGGAAGGAAGTCTTTTGCAATTCCCCCGCCTTTCTTTATGGAAAAGTAATGCCGTTGAAGCATTTATGGTTTTGCTTTCTCTGGTGTTTACAGATGATCAGGATATTGTCGTCATCTTGTTAGAGGCTTCCTTAATTTATTTTTGTTCCTTGGGTGAACCTTGTTTGTGACAGGTTTTGACATTTCAAAATTCTAAGGTTTGTTAGGAATGCCTTAAGAGAAATACTAGTTGTTTAGCAGCTGTAGCTGAGAATAGGTTCAAAGCCTGTGGGAGTAAACAGGGATTTTACCCAGACATATTAGTTTAACTGAGTTAGGAAGTTCAGCAAAAATAAAATAAAAAAGTTGAGCTAAATGTGACCTTTTAAAAGTTAGTCAAACATATGCTGAGATGAGTCACAGGAGAACTGAACTGATTGCATCTGTAGCTGCCCCTTTATTAGTCCAGGGCTCTTTAAATTGCTGGAACTAATGGTAGATGGGTCAAGGGTCAAAAGAGATGAGAGATGAAATGGGCCATTGCATGAAAAGGAAAACAAAAAAACAAAAAACAGAGCAGATCATAGTCTGCTGAAAATGAGGAGGACCAAGGAGACCTGAGAAACCAATGAAT